>NC_041397.2:116002267-116217267 GCF_900747795.2 Erpetoichthys calabaricus
CTGAGAGGCACACTTTTACGAGAACGTGCTTGAGAGAGGGAGCACCAGTGAAGAGTCTTTTAGACATACACAAATAATGTATGAAAGCAGCTGAAAGTCGATATAGTGTAAGAGATACCAAACATTTAAAAATGATTCTATTACCTGTATTTACCAGGTAGCATGGCTAGTACATGTATATACTGCATATCGCAATGCATGGCACGTAGGCACTGACATCCCGGCCAGGACTGAACAAGAACCGTTACCTGGACGCAAGGCCATTACAATGGAAGGACATGGAATGATAGCTTATTCAGATTTTTCATTCCCCCAAAACCCTAGGTGGCAGCATCCCTGGGTTATGGTATCTCTACAGATACCCACAGGCAATTTTGGGAACTGCAGTCCCATGGAACAGCCCTGTTGGGTTCCGTGAGTGCTGCCAGAGGGCGCTGAAGGGATTAATGGTCCCTATTTTATGGAATTTATGTATAACCCGGAAGTGCTTCCGACAAACAATCTCGTGACACTTGAAGTACTCCTGGTCTTGTATAAAAGAAGCAGCTTCACTTCATTACAGGCGAGTTGCAGTCTGGAGAGGAGATTGACAACTCTTGCCCGGAGAAAAGGAAGGATGGGAGAAAGAGAAAGGGAAAAGTTCTGTCTAGGCTTTTATGATTTTGAATAACATGTAAATCTATTTTGTACAATAAATCAATTATTTGAACCCAGGACTTGTTTGGGTTTGGGTTGCTAAACGCTTCCTACTGGTCACTACATATATAATATTCTTTTTTTTTACTGTCTTAGGGTGCCATCCACCCTTGTTCATTTTCAATACAATTCTTGGGTGGCTGTCACTTGATGGTACATTTTATGCACTCTCTGAAAATCACATGGCTTGAGGTTTAGAATTCCCAATATGTTGAAAGCCTGCAGGCTTGTTCAGTGCAATGCCTGTGACATTCGGCAATAGGAATCATTTTTTTACTTCAGGTCGAATCTTGCACTGAAAGTAAGCTAAATGTCTGCACATGTTACAGAGGAAATACATCCACACTAGAAATGTGCATCATATAAAAAGAATAACTAAAGAAAGTGAATAATTTTGAGTTAGTTACGGCGCCGCCGAGAGTGGCAGCCTTTTCAGCAGCTCCGTGTATGACTGTATGTGTATGTGTACTTTTCTACTTTTATTTTTCTATTTTTATTTTGTGAATTTCCCCTTGGGATTAATAAAGTATCTATCTATCTATCTATCTATCTATCTATCTATCTATCTATCTATCTATCTATCTATCTATCTATCTATCTATCTATCTATCTATCTATCTATCTATCTATCTATCTATCTATCTATCTATCTAATCAAGCAAGAAAAGTGAATTGACAAAAATGGCAACAGAAATAAAAATGTAGTCAAGAAATCAGCTCTTAGGTTAACTGGCATATCTAAATTGCTCCACATTGAGCATGAGCATGGACATATTGATGTGTATTTCTCAGTTAACTGGCCTCCCAACCAGAGATAGTTTTAGATGGGGTAAGGGATTCACCAGCCCTTAGGTCTAAATGGGATTTAAAGTATTGAAGAAGACTGATGGAGGAATGCTGTGTTAAAAAGAACACTACTATTCATCTCGTAACCTTGTAACATTCATTTATATATTTTCTGAGCCTGCTTTTTCCATTCTCTGGCTACAGAAAAGCTGAGTCAGCATTGAGCCCAGGTTAAAAAACACCTGTGAATAGAACACCAATTCATCACTCATATTCACTTACACTGGTTTAGCGAGGAGCCACCAATGAACTTACTGTAGCAGAGTATCTTTATTAGGGTAGAAAAGTAGCTAGAAAAATATACATAGACAAGGGCAGAATGTGCAAGATGTCAGGTCCAGATCCCTGTAGCTTCATTTGTAGATGGCTTCCAAATAGTTCAAAATGTACCTACCAGAAAGGCATTCCAACAGTTAATAGAACTTGTTTCTGAAACAGACAGTCCAAATGTCTTCATTTCAAAAGTTTAGTGAATTCACGCAAAAATAAAGAAAAAAACTGATAATGCAAAGAAAAGGAAATTATTTGAATAAAATGTTGTGTTTACTACTTAAGCACCTAAGTTGCATTTCTTAAAGTTTTAATATGCTATCTCATACACTAGGACCAAAGTCACGTAGCCACCTAATGGTAGCAGTAACGTAACAGGTAATGACTCAGGCGCCGCCGAGAGTGGCAGCCTTTTCAGCAGCTCCGTGTATGACTTTATTTTTCTACTTTTATTTTTCTCTTTTTTATTGATCACTCCTATCACTTTCTTTTATGTGGATTCGTTCCCTGGACACACTTACTTTTACAACGTGGGCATGGATTTTTACACGCCGAGACTCGTCTATTCAAGTACTCAACTTCGAGCGCTGAGAACAAATGCCAGTGCCAGTGTGGTTCCCTATTTACCCGACGAGGTAAGAAGGCGGTATCGTGGCAGCAGAGCCGGCACTAAGGTAAAAATGAAGCGGCTTGCGAAAAAGTGGCGTTTTAAGCCTTCGGTGCCTTCTGTGATCATGGGAAATGTGAACTCAATATCAAATAAGATTGACGAACTGGCTGCTCTGGTGAAAAATGTCAGAACCTACAGAGAATGCAGTTTGTTGTGCTTTTGCGAAACGTGGCTAACTACCACCATCCCAGATGCTAACGTGGAGCTACCCGGGTTTAGCACAGTTAGAGCAGACAGAGATGCAAGTACATGCGGGAAGCACAAAGGTGAAGGTCTAGCTCTCTATGTCAATACAAGGTGGTGCAACTCTGGACATGTTAATGTCAAAGTCTCCACTTGCTGCAGGGACATCGAAATGTTGGCGGTAAGTTTGCGTCCCTATTATTTGCCCAGAGAGTTTGGACGCGTCATTGTTGTTATTGTTTACATCCCTCCTCGGGCGGACGTGGAGACAGCGAGTGACATCATCCATTATGCTGTTGCTAAGTTACAAACGCAGCACCCTGAGGCGCTTGTGCTAATCGCTGTAGACTTTAACCATGTGACGCTGGACAAAACATTACCTGCCTTCTCCCAGTATGTGGATTGTAACACCCGGGGAAATAAGACTATTGATTTACTGTATGCAAACGTTAAAGACGCATACAGCGCCATCCCGCTGCCTGCGCTTGGGAAAGCAGATCATAACCTGGTTCTGCTTCAGCCTCACTACAAACCAAGAGTGAGGGTCCTACCTACAACCACACGCTCATTCAGGAAGTGGTCCCCTGAGGCAGAGAAGGCTCTGAGAGAATGTTTTGGAACTACGGACTGGGATATCCTGCAGGGATCACATAGTGAGAACACTGAGGTGGTTGTTGACTGCACTACTGACTACATCAACTTCTGTATGGACATTGTAGTTCCAGTAAGAACTGTATGCTGCTATGCTAACAACAAGCCATAAATTACAAATGACATCAAGGGCCTTTTGAACCAGAAGAAAAGGGCTTTTAAAGGCGGTGATCAGCATGAGCTCAAGCACGTGCAGACGGAACTTAGAGTCCAGCTCAGGGCGGCAAAGGAGCAGTACAGGAGAAAGCTGGAGCAGAAGTTACAGAATAACAGCATGAAGGAAGTGTGGGATGGGATGAAGATCATCACTGGCTGCAGCTCGAAGCGGGGTGCCACCATCGAGAGAGGTGTGAAGAGAGCAAACCAAATGAACAACTTCTTTAACAGGTTTGACCACCCTAACCCACTCTCACTCTCACCTCGGAGTACTGCACCCTCCACACATCCTTCTGCTGATACCAGCATAGGAGAGACATCCCCACCCACAATTACAGCAGCACAGGTGAGCAGAGAGTGTAAGGCAGTGGTGCTGTAAGAATTATGTTTCTAGACTTCTCTAGCGCCTTCAACACAATCCAACCTCTGCTCCTTATGGACAAGCTGACAGAGATGGGAGTAGATTCATACCTGGTGGCATGGATCGTGGACTATCTTAAAGACAGACCTCAGTATGTGCATCTCAGGAACTGCACGTTTGACATTGTGGTCAGCAACACAGGAGCGCCACAGGGGACTGTACTCTCTCCGGTCCTGTTCAGCCTATATACATCGGACTTCCAATAAAAACTCGGAGTCCTGCCACATGCAAAAGTTCGCTGATGACATTGATATTGTGGACTGCATCAGGAGTGGGCAGGAGGAGTATAGGGACCTAAATAAAGGACTTTGTTAAATGGTGCGACTCAAACCACCTACACCTGAACACTAGCAAAACCAAGGAGCTGGTGGTGGATTTTAGGAGGCCCAGACCCTTCATGGACCCCATGATCATCAGAGGTGACTGTGTGCAGAGGGTGCAGACCTATAAATACCTGGGAGTGCAGCTGGATGATAAATTAGACTGGACTGCCAATACTGATGCTCTGTGTAAGAAAGGACAGAGCCGGTTATACTTCCTTAGAAGGCTGGCGTCCTTCAACATCTGCAATAAGATGCTGCAGATGTTCTATCAGACGGTTGTGGTGTGCTGAGGAGGCAGCATTAAGAAGAAGGATGCCTCACGCCTAGACAAACTGGTGAGGAAGGCAGGCTCTATTGTTGGCACAGACCTGGACAGCTTGACATCTGTGGCAGAGCGACGGGCGCTCAGCAGGCTCCTATCAATTATGGAAAATCCACTGCATCCACTAAACAGTGTCATCTCCAGACAGAAGAGCAGCTTCAGCGACACTCTGCTGTCATTGTCCTGCTCCACTGACAGACTGAGAAGATCGTTCCTCCCCTAAACTATGCGACTCTTCAATTCCACCGGGGCGGGGAGTGGGTAAACGTTAAAATTATTCAAAGTTATTGTCTGTTTTTACCTGCATTTTTATTACTCTTTAATTTAATATTGTTTTTTGTATCAGTATGCTGCTGCTGGAGTATGTGAATTTCCCCTTGGGATTAATAAAGTATCTATCTATCTATCTATCTATCTATCTATCTATCTATCTATCTATCTATCTATCTATCTATCTATCTATCTGTCTGTCTGTCTGTCTGTCTGTCTGTCTGTCTGTCTGTCTGTCTGTCTGTCTGTCTGTCTGTCTGTCAGTCAACTATATGCTGTTAATGCTTCTCTGTCTAACAGTTCACATTTCCTTTTAATTGCCGAAGTACAATCTGCAAGCATTATGTTATCACACACAAAGAGAACGTTCCATTAACTTATTAGCTTATGGGGGCTTCAGTGAGTGGGGAGCCACTTCAACCACCACTAATGTGTAGCATCCACCTGGATGATGCGATGGCAGCCATTTTTACGCCAGTACTCTCATCACACATTAGCTGTTAGGTGGTACAGTGGTGAGAAATACTCCCCTCCTCTTAATGAAGGATGCCCTGGGATATTTTATGAGCACATACAGTCAGGTCCTCAGTTAAATGTTTCATTCGAAGGACTGCGCCATTTTTTCAATGCAGAGTCCCCATCACTGCACTAAGGCAGGGGTGGGCAGATTCAGTTCTGGAGGGCCGCAGGTTTTTGTTCCAACCCAGTTGCTTAATTAAAAAACAATACTTGTCAATTATTTAATTTCATGGCTTGCTAGTGCTTCAACTCTGCCATGTCAAGTCATTCTCATATCCTAGATTTTGTTTCCTTTCTAAGGATATCATCCAAATGATTTGAAGTCTAAAATAAATGAGTAATTTTCAGTTCTTCACTTTTTTCTCTTCACTTTCCTTCCAAGTATTTAATTAAACCTAATAGTGCATGATAAATACGCACAGGTCTAAATGGAAACAAGCTAAATGGAGAAATGTTGGTTTCTTTTGTCATTTGCATCTTATTGCTAATAAGGAGCAATTAAAAACCAAGACTACAGCTGTTTAAGACTAAAATAAGTAATAAGGGTTCAACATCTTAACAAGCAAGACAACTAAAGTGAAGCAGAAGTGTTACTTGAGCAATAAGTGCTTCTTATTAAGAAATTGGGTTGGAACAAAAACCTGCAGCCACTGTGGCCTTCCAGGACTGAATCTGCCCACCCCTGCACTAAGGCATTGGGATCCACATTCAGACCACAGGTTAAGCGCCCCCTGCTGGCTTCACCAACACCTCTTCCAGTTCAACCCAAGCTTTTCCTAGATGGACTCCCATCCAAGTACTGGTCAGGCCCAAACATGCTTAGCTTCATGTGGATGACCTGTTCTGAAGTGCATGTAGTATGACTGCTGGCTTAAAACAGAATCTTCCTTTATCTATGTGAAAAGCAGCATTCTAAATTCAAACAAAGCAGAAACTTTTATGGATTTACGACTGACATTAATGTGGAAGATTTGACTCTTACAAACAGATATGCTGAATTTCATGACAGTATCTAACTGTAGTGTTCTGCCTTTCTATAGCTTAAAGCTTCCTGTTTAACTCAGTAGACATTTTCTAACCTTGTGCTCCTGCATTACCTTGTTTTCTTGTGACTCTCATTCACTGAATACTCTTCTCAGATAAAATAACTGGTTTCATTGTATTTTTATTCTTCATAAATGAATATACGTTATAGCATGACACAACATAGCATTCCGTTCTCAGACTCGCTTAATACAGAAGGCCAGAGATTATTCCAGCAGCACTTGGCACAAGGTGGGAAACAACTCAAAATGTAAGGCCAATACATTGTAGGGCACATACATACACATCCACACTAACTTACAAAGGGGCCAGTTTGAAATTGACAATTAACCAGGTATTTATATCTTTTAGAAGGTGGGAGGGAAACTGGAGTGCCTGGGAAAAAAAATCAGTGCAGACATGGAGATTAAGAAGGACCTCCGAAGCAGCTTTGTTAATCACGCTATTACTATTCTTTCTGTTTCTTTTAATTGTATAGTTTACTATTATTGGTATATGAAAAATTTTTCTGTTTGAATGCTTGTTTACATTACATACCACAGTGGAGAATATCATAATAACAGGTATCGACAATCCCTTAAGTGGCTAGATGATGTTAATAAGAGAAAACCAAGTGATCACGCATATAATGACAAAGAAATAAACTGAAGTTGCACACTAAGGGCATTATGACAGTGTCACAAATCTGATGTGGCATAACTGGACTGTAGCGCATACGCCAACCGCCTGCCTTTTTATCTCCAGACAACCCTTTCGAATAGTCTGCTAACAGAAAGAGAAAGAGAGCAATTGGTAACTAGCAACAGACCATGAGGTGCGTTTGTCTTTTAACAAAGAATTAAAAAACAAGTCTGTTTTCTCAAGAGACAGTAATTTACTATAAAACCACATGGCTATGTTGTTATCATAGTTAGACATGGATTGAAAGTATTCATTTATTGGAGCAATGCTATTCAAACAGAGCTACAATGCTAAGACGGAAAATTGAGTCATAATAAAAAATAAACCAGAATGCCAGGACCTGAATCTCTAAAACACACTTGTTCCCAGTTTAAACCCTAAATTTCAGACAAATGCCTACTGATGCTGTCCTGGAATTTATAAGCATGTCTCTATGACACAAATTGAATCTTGGGAGATGGTGCTTATTAACTGGATAAGGTCTATTAGTTACCCAGTATTTGCCTGCAGTGGTTCTAAAATTGTGGTGTGATGCACTTAAAATTACAAGGGAAAAAATTTAAATCTTTCTCAGTCAAGGAAATTAAATTAAAATACATATATGAAAAAAACTTGAAAATTCAACTTTCAAAATATTAAAGTCAAAAGAACTGACAAAAAATATATTTAAAGCAATACAAATTTTCTAATGAACTAAAACTGGTTGTCCAATTCTTAACCAGGGCACACCATTTTCCAGTGCTATCGCTACATCAGGTAATCACACAAGGCATCTGTGCCTAAATCTCAGTTGTTGCCTTGTATTAAAATCATCTACTGTATACCTCTCCTAAGGTAAACTACTGCATCTGTGACTCTAGCTCTATATTACATTATTTTGGCGCATTAGCTTTAAGTGTTGCTCAGGCCTATATTTAAGTTAAGTGTTCTCAATTTTTCCCAGGACTAAAGTCTAATTAACTTAGTCCTGTAAAAGCTCGAGTTCCAGCCTTTTATCCAACTTCTCATAAGCTCCTGTGAAGATCACTAGACAAAGAAGTACACAAAGCATTGAATGAGCTGTTTTCTCATGTGGTACAGTAATGTAAAATTGCCCTACTGGAATTATGATTGGTATATTTACAAATACACTCCACATTTGCATGATAAAATACAGCTATTTTCAAAATCAGACTATTGCATGTCTAAGAATGGTGGAGAATGGAAGCTACTCAAGCAGTATTAGAAAAAAAGGCAGAATCCAATGCTGCTTGGGGCGCCAGTCCTTTACAGGTTTCATCTCCAGAAAACCATAAGTTCAAGTAGGATAACTAGAGGAAAAACCCATGTTGACCGAGTAGAAGATCAAAACTTTGACTGGGCTGCACTCTGAATGCATGCTCCTAGAGTAGTAAAGGAGTAGCACTATTTGTGGCACCAACTGACTTCATTACATGAAAGGTGCAGTTTGTAAATATCATATCTGAAAAAGTTAAAAATCCTCAATACATCTAACATTTGGTAAAACAAAAACATCTGCCTTAATTAGATTAATAGCATACCAAGAAAGCCAACAGCCCGCATCTACTTATCTCCATAACTAGTGGCAGCAAGTAGTTCTTGCAAGACTTTGTTTAAGTTCCCCTCCAGGTACTCAGTATGTTGTTTCCTTATTATTGAAGAAGCACCTGGTACAAGGTTATTTTGCTATCAACAGGACCGACTGTATTTGTGATGCTCTGAAAAGGCGCTCAACAGGCGCTCTGGATTGGCTTGTTTGCCTCGCTTATCTGACAAAGGCAGTGCAAATTTTCCATCCTGCCTGTAAAAAGTAGGGCTACTGAGCCCACAGCTGTGCCTCACATTTTATCTAAATTTAGATAATTCCAAGGTAGACTGAAGCTGGAAGACAGGTTTATTTTTAACCCTGAACCACACACTCATGTAAATCAGGAGGAAACGGAAAGTGTGGTGCATTTGACTGAGCTTGAAGAAGTAATCAGAACGGAAACACTTTCATGGTATATGATTGCCTGAGTTTTGAAAAGCCGGCATTTCATCTGAAATATGTAAAAAGGGAGAAAAAAAAACCCGAAAAGAGAAGATCTAGCCACTAATTGGATATCATGAACTTTGTATACTCTAAGAAAAAAAAAAAGGTTTTGGTTTTGCAAAAGCATTTATGTTAGATTTTTAAGTTATATGTAAGTGGATGTTAATGGCTGAGGTCCAGCCAGACAGCTTATACTACACTGTAATGACTGTGTTACCCACTCATCCATCAATCACAGGTACCCAGATATTCAGTAGTTACTTTATTTGCACTTATCTTCTGAACAGAGTACACTTTTAAAGGCCAAATTGCAGCAGTCCAACTATTTTCTGAATCATTTCCTTCCTTTAGAGGGACACAAGCTTCTGGTGCCAATCCTGGATACACGAGGTGGAAAGTCAAGACAGATACACACAGTCAATTTAGACTTGCACACCAAACTGAACTGCATATCTTCTGGATGCGGTAGGAAGCCTTCCAAAAAAACTCAGACAGACAAAAGAAGAACATGCAAAATCTACACTCAGACTGCAAATAGGCTTGTAGGCTAGTCTTTAATTAATTTATTTTTTTATCAATATGCTGCTGCTGGAGTATGTGAATTTCCCCTTGGGATTAATAATCTATCTATCTATCTATCTATCTATCTATCTATCTATCTATCTATCTATCTATCTATCTATCTATCTATCTATCTATCTATCTATCTATCTATCTATCTATCTATCTATCTATCTATCTATCTATCTATCTATCGGAAACCAGGACACTGCAGCAGTGAGGAAGCAGGCCTAGCAACTGCCCTACCATGCAGCCCTTCGAGATTAATGATTTAGGAAACTGAATGATTTTCATTACACAATCTAATCACCTGCTAATGAATGAATGGATATTAGTTAACCTGTTATCTAAATCAAATAAATCCCAGGGCTGCCTGGTGGCACAACAGGTCAGTGCTGCTTTCTCACGATACATAAATCCCAGACATATTTCCAAAATTGGATGCTTTTTTGTTGCCACTGCCTCTCTGTGTACACACAGGTTTCAAACGGCAGTCCAAAAAAGTGCTGTTTGACACATTGGGGAGAAAAAAAAGACCCCAAATAAGCATGATTGGGACAGAGTTCATGAGTGTGCTCTGTCACAGGTGGCTTTCTCACCTAGGGCTGGTTTACTGTTACTGCTAGGATAAGCTGAAACACTTAGTTTTCTTGAGCTGGTAAGCTCAGCAAATGCATAGAAGAATTGATAGAACTAAAACCCAAGGGAATTTGGAAAAGTAGATGAATCAATTGGTTTATGGATGACTGAAAAGAGGTATGAGTTCATCAGAGTGTTTGCAATTAGCAAAGTACCAGTGTGGCTCCATTTTTTTGGCACCTGTTCCATATTTGAATTCAATGTATATTGATGCAGTAGGCGTACATACAAGAATGCAAATGTTGCATGGTGTTGTATATTTTGCTATTATGTGTATACAGTTTGAGCATTCCTTACAAAAAAAATGAAAATAAAATTCTCACTAATATAAGTCTGTACAAGTGGTCTTACATTATGTGTGCAAAATAGTCTTTGGAACTGGGAGAAAACCGGACTACTTGGAGAACAGCAATGCAATGTTAGGGAGAACACGCTTTACGCTGGAATTGCCTGGCAGTAGTATTAACTACTGCACCATTATGCCACTAGCCAAACCATTATGCTGTTTCTGTATTTTATTATTATTGAATACACATTATATATTATTATAGACATATACTATCCATCCATCCATTATCCAACCCGCTATATCCTAGCTACAGGGTCACAGGGGTCTGCTGGAGCCAATCCCAGCCAACACAGGACGCAAGGCAGGAAACAAACCCCGGGCAGGGCGCCAGCCCACCACAGGATATATACTATTATATCAAATATATTACAAAATACAAAATATACTGGTGTGAAATATTACAATGGAGAATTAAAAGAAAAATTGGAAACCTTATGCATTAACTGTAAACTCTGAAAGGAAAGCTGATCAGCTGAAAAAAGCAAAACACATTAAGAACAGAAACAGGAATTAAAATACTGTTTAAAGTGTGCAATATTCATACAAAGGTAAATGGTGAGGCTCGTTATCAAAGTGCTTCCCGAAGTTTAAGGTTATTTTGTAATGCAAATCCACATTAGACATTCTTAGGGCCAGGAAGTACAGAAATCGTGTACTGATAATTCCACATCCTGTGTAAATTCCTAGTTTGCATTAACTTGGCTGTGAGAGGCTTCCGCTACTGGGGATGCATCAGTGATTTGTCAGAAGGGCACTCTCTAGGGGGGGAATTACTGAAAAAGACTCCTTAAGGTTCATACAAATTTCAGGCATAAGAAAGGATTTAGAGACCCAAATGTTTAAGCAAACCTTAGTAGTTAATCTCAAGAATTATGCCAATAAGCCACAATACAGGGTCTTCACTAGAGTGCATTCTCAGCTAATGCAAAGATGGCAGCGGTAAACTGGTAACCACAAATTCAGAGAATGTGGCAAGGACTAAAGAGGAAATCCATATACAGTAGAGTATCTCCCAAAAATGGAACATATCTTGTAAAAAAAAAAAAAAAAAAAAATCCTTGAAATACTTATTCAATATATACAAATCTGAATATGTGAGTCAGAAATAGTATTCCTCACCATACTGTGTGTATATTCAGTACATTTTAAGAATTTTGTTTCATGAATGGACTGGTTTCTCATTAGCCTGCATTTCAGGTAGCATCACAGAAAAATGTCCAAATGCGCTTTGGATTTATGAAAAAATTACTCCTCAAAAAAACTGGACCAAATGTCTGGAACAAACAACACCACACCACTATCTAATTAAAAACAAACAGAACAGAAAAAAATGGCAGACTGACTAGAACTAATTCAAGCAGCATGGCAGGGGTTAACTCATATGCATTTCCCTAATGGCTTCAACAGTCTGCACTCCAACCATGTTGTAAGTACGTCAGATACTCTAAATGAGGCAAGCATCTCTGCTCTTTAAGTGTAGTATTGATCATGCTCTCTCCAAGGCAGCATTAGAAGTGCGTAAAATGATGTTAATGCAGGTAAGTTATTAAGTTTGCTCACTGAGGTGGAAATACTTTACCTTAGAGCTAAATCTGATCTTGAGAAAATGTGTCAATTACTAATGAAGAATTTCTTAAAGTTAGAAGAATTGTATACCAGGAGGCTTAAGGATGATGGTGTCACGCAGGATGAATTTTCACATTTAAATGCGCTTACAGCAAAACAGGAAAACATAGCATAAGGAAAGTAAGCACAAACTTTATCCAAGAGGATGTCACAGATGCACGCATGGGAAGCAGCAGGGGGCTCTAGCTACTGCTGACACACAGGTACAGGGGAGTAATCAGGTATACCAATGTCTCTTCTTCCCTCCCTACAGGATCAGTAAGACATAGTCTCCGCCCTCCTCCAACTCCAGACCACGCCCTCAGATGACCATTTCCATTCTAGATGTCCCGCCTCTACCCTTTCCACAGCAATAAAAGCCAACAGCCTTGCTCGGCTGTCAGTCTAATTCAGGACTTGGTCTTTTTTGACTACTTGCTTGCTTATTTCATCCAGCAAACCTTACAAAATATGATGGAATCCCCAACCCCTTTTCATTGTGTTCTGCCTCTTTTACAAGGATTTCAAATCTTTACAAATAATCCATTCTGATATCTATCTAAACAGTCAGAAAAAAGGCAGAAAGTCACTTTCACTTGCCACTTTAACCAATCAAATTAATATCACACTGTCGACAGTGTTTAGAAAATCTTGACCATAAATGTTTAAAAGTTCAAATAAGTGCAAGGTTAGATGTATATAAAATAAAATGAATAACCTTTATGTATTATATAAAGGAGTTCATGTTTTTTCTTTTTTAATATTAAACAGTTTTATGGATGATTTTAAGACTGAACCAGCATATAAAATCACTAAGGTGTCATTCTTGAGACAGACAGTCCTGAATTCCCAGATATATCCTGTGTCATCTTAAATATTGGAAATGTAATAACAGAAGTTCAAGAAAATAAGCAAAATCAACAGACAAAAATGGCAGGCACTCCCTGTCATATCCAGTTCTTAACAACATTCACAGTACATACAATCTCACATGCAGAACTGATTGTCTTGAAACGAAACACATTCTTACAACTGAAGCTTGAGGTAGTAGGATTTGAGTCTGCAGCACTTTGTTTTCATTTTTATCTCCTTAGACACTATGGACATTGCAAAATAACAACATATTTTACGTGTTTTCTTCTACTTTTCCGAGGTTGATAATAACTGGGCTGCTTTTCCACTGCCAAAGATGCGATTAAGAGGATTAGCCTCTGCAAGCTCATCATCGTCATCAGCATGACAGGCATATCAATTCTTAAGCTACTACAAAAAGTCTGGCATTATTTAGTGATAAAGTCGTTTGTACAATATTTGAGAAGGCACAAACTACAGTGTGACTGGAGTGTCAAGATATCTATTTACTGTTTGTACAAATGAAAGATGTACAAAACAGAATTTGGCATTCTAAAATTGCTGGCGTTATGCTCATTTTGCTAAGAAAGGGAAGCCTACTTTCCTGGGAGATTCTGAAGCCTCTTCCATCTGGCCTGAAGTGGTGTGTATGCTAAACAGGCATGCAACAGAAGTGGTGTGAAATTGCTGTGCTGTTGCTGGCTTATCGAAAGAAACACTCTGTTGACGAAACTGTGTCAAACAGAAAGTCCATTCTTGTAATGCGCCACTGAATGTTGTGTGCAATGGTTCAAAAGGGCCTTCAAGCAGAAACTGGTAGCTGGTTAACTCCCTACGGCAATGCCTGCAGCACTGCTCTCTTTATAGGTCACCTACAATTTTGACTTTAAAGAAGAAAAACAGATAAAAGAGAAAGACAAAAGTACACAACTCCTTTTCAGGAGGACAAAGCATTATAAAATCAATTCAATGCTTAACAGACACACAAATGTAAGAAAGAATCAAGTGCTGTTATAATAAATAAGGAGAAATTCCAGTTGCAGCCATTATATGCTACATTTAACAATCCTTATTCCACTTTCATTATAGTTCCTCAGCTGTTATATATTAATAAGCATCAAAAAGTTTGACTATTTTGTTAACTAACAAACTTGATTTCCCACAGAGAAGCCAAAGAGACGATAAGACTGCTTCCATGTGCCTATCACGCACGTATTGATTTGCCCAACAATTGATTACCCAAAAAATAAATAAGTTTAATGACACACAAGAGAGGGATAAATGATGGAAAAACACAAAGCAGCAAAAGAATCAATGGAAAGCAAAATTCTCAAGAGGTGCCACAAGCAAGTTTAATTCCTCCTTCTCTCACTATTCTGGTCACTGAAACACTCCAGTAGTTGAACATCTGCCCCACCATACCTTCTGAATCCTATCTTGGGAAACCACTAAATAGGGGTAGCCCTTAAAACACATGTTGACGTTACTTGGAGAGTAATTTCCAGATCAACCTCCTAGGTGTGGTACAACTTCTGAAAGAGCTCGGGCTGTCTCCCCATACCTGAGTCCCAAAACACAGACCAGACACTCGTGGTCGCACATCCACTGCCTGCTCTCAATAACATGTAACAGGAAGTCACCTGTTCCACCCAGGGGCACAATGTTGTCTCTCTACTCTTTGGGGGATCTGCTCATCCACCATGCCCTTATGGCTACTCCAGTACCCATAGCATCATTAATTCTTTGGCCCTGTGTAATTCTTTGGGGCCTACAGCCATTTATCGGCTGCTTGTGAACCTCATTTTTCTATCACTAAGTAGCAGTGGGGTCCTGAAATGAAAAACACTCCGCAGGGTTACAAATTTAACCTCAGGTGCTTAACTGATCCAAAAGTTATTTTTTTATGTCCTGCATGTATAAAAAAATAAGTGTGCTCTTCAGCATCCAACTTCACATCCTCAGGTCACAGACCTATGATACACCATTTGGAGTATGCAAAAATGTAGTGTTTTCTTTCTTCTTTTTTATATTGCTATAGCTACTTGAATTTTGCTCATGAGCTTTTGAAGTAGGCAGTTTATTTATGACAAGCTGAACAAAAAATCTGAGGCTCTATGACTCTGTCTCATACACAATCATTTACAAATCTCCCCTTGCTGGCAGCATTTCTGTTTCAAGATGACTGCATGGTGGTAGTACTTTATGGAAAACTTAATTGATTTTCATGGTGACAGTCCTTTTTTCAAATACACAAGCAATGTCTTTTTTTGGCATGTATGATTTTCTTTTTTATTTCTGTGTTCTTCACCAGAGTGCACATCACTTGCTGAATTAATTGAATTGGGGAATAAACTTATGCCTCTGGCTTTCAATCAAGTAGAGCAGGTCTCTGGGAAGCAGGGCTGTGATCTAAGAGATTTCACAGTCCTGTTTATGTGCTATGGGTTCTCGGATGTAGAGTACATGAACGTGGTGTGTTGTAGTAACCTTTTCAAACATTTTATGTATGTATACATCCTAAACACTTGAAAAGATTGTGCTATAAGAGGTTTTCTTAGGTGATGTCTGATAGTGCTGCTGGCCTGCTATCCAGTAATGTCTTTTCTCCTTTACCTAATGGTATTGCGATCAAATCCCACTCCTGTACCACTGCACGGAAGCAAAAAAATAGATTGATGGACAGACGACTATACTTTTATTTCTGGCATATGTTTTTCTTGCATAGCAAACAGAACTTCACAACCATTCTCGATAAAGCCATTCTACATTTCAGAAATAAACTAAAAAAATACTACCAAACTGGTCATGTTGTAACTTTCTGAATGCTTCCAGGGTGGTATTTTGTTTGCCCCTGTATATAAGGTAAATACCATCTGTATATATATTCTATTCCATCCTTTTCCAAACCCAGCCAATCTACATATAGGACTCAATATAATAGAAATACCTTACTGAGAGTTTGTTCGGACTGAATGTTAAAATTCTTGACTGGACACATTTTATTTATGACAGATGGTCGTTGTCATGTACTCCAAGTGGCCATTAGTAGTAATGCATTTTTAAGTACAGATTTCCCTTTGATACAGTACACTCATGATACGCTGCGCACAGAGAGTGTATACCACCCTGCCATCTGTATCTGGGTGCCTTAAAATGTTAATTGCTTGTAACCAGATTATCATTTTCTACTAATCTAAGTATGCACTTCCTGCTCTTTTTGTTTAAAAAATAATTTTGATCTTGCCTGACTTCAATAAGAAAAGCCTTGAACTTGAACATCTAATGAACTGCCAAAAAATATTGTGTTTTGTATGTAGAGCCAATGTTTTCTCAATGGGTTCTATAAAATAAAAATTGGCGGCGCTGTATAGCATGGTTCTTGTTAGCAGGACAACAAAGGAAATTAATCCAGCTGGAATGCAGCAGAAGTGCAACAAAAAGATATTTCATTTTTATGATTCATGAATCCTCAAATAATCCATTCATCTGTGTTACTTTATCAGCCAGCTAAAAAAAGCAAGGATAAGCATACAGCATATCGTCTAATAAAAAGGCTATTTCAGTGAACACATTTATACAACCCTGCTTAACACTGCATGCTAAAAATAATGAAATCAGCTTAATGCAACATAACTGATTGTAAAAATCATATATAGTATAATATAAAAATGGAAAATGTCCCTTACTAGCAATTTTCTACTGGGAGATCTTGGATGATTTTATTTTTCTATCAATAGATATCTAAATATTAAAAAGACATGCTACCTCATTAAGTTGGTTATTCTTGACAGCTCACTGATCCAGGGCGCTGCGGTCATATTCCAGCATTGAGTTTGTGTGTTCTCCCCGTTTCTGAGTTTGTTTTCCTTGGGCACTCTAATGTTGTCTCTCATCTTTAAAATCAGCATGTTAATCTAAATGGAAGCTATAGATTACGCGAGTAGACTTGTGTCCCAGATAAAGTACACTCCTGCCTAGATATTACCCTCTTAGGGAATAAATACATTTCTATAATGGATGGATGATGCCAATCCTAATCAAAATAAGGTTATAGAATCAGCAGTGCACGCATGGGGTAGGTAGGATAACTAATAATTAGCTGAATATCATGTGGTAATATGCCTAAAACACAGACCCCTTTGAATAAGAGTTCCACCATTGGAATTCAACAACTAAGCATTTCAATACATATTTTAGAATATGTATAAGTTTTACGTAACAAATAACATATGATTTTACCTTTACTGGTTACCTACCAGGTAACGCTTGTGGTTGGTCAGCAAGTCGGCTAACATCCGCCATGATGCCCTCAGTTGTGAGAAGCAGATCATAGAATGGTTGAAATAGTCTGCTTCTCACAACTGAGGGCATTGTGGCGGATGTTAGCCGACTTGCTGACCAACCACAAGCGTTACCTGGTAGGTAACCACCCATACAATCAGATTGTGATTCAGACTACGAATGCCATGAATGTAATTACCCCGATCTATATGCTGTCAAATGAACGAACCAAACGCCGTGGTGCAACGTTAGGGGCTTCGCCTCTAGCACTGACGTCCGAGGTTCGATTCCCGAGAGGGAGTGCAGTAGAGTGTGTATGCCTGATGAGCCCAGAATTAGGGCGAAACACGTGTTGCGTACTCTTTGCATTATTTGACAGTAAACTATTTCAACCATTCTATGATCTGCTTCTCACAACTGAGGGCATCGTGGCGGATGTTAGCCGACTTGCTGACCAACCACAAGCGTTACCTGGTAGGTTACCACCCATACAATCAGATTGTGATTCAGACTACGAATGCCGTGAATATATATATATATATATATATATTGTAGCAGTAGAGGTTCTGATCCACCACTTGAACCCTCAAGTACGACTCCAAACACCAGGTAAAAGTCCAAGACTTCTTTATTTTGCAATAATACAGGGCACCAAGCACCCTCCACTCCACACTACTCATATACCCAATAAACCAATCACAATACTCTCTCCTCCGCTCCCAGACACTTAGCCACCCTACCTCCCAGCTCAGCTCAATGTCTGTGCTTTCCCAGAGTCCTTTATACCCCCTGACCCGGAGGTTTTCCTGTTCCATTACCCACAAGTCCTTATTCCTTCCGGGTCAGGGTAAACAGTCCTTATCTTCAACCCGGGAGCACGTCGTTTCTTCCTGTCATTGGATTATGACACACTTTCGGGTTATAGGGCATATATGAGTCCACGGGCCTCCCTTCAGTGACTCCCAGTGATCCCCAAGGTATCCAGCAGGGCTGTGCATAAAAACTGCATAGTCCCGGAGGCCCTGCTGGAATTCGGGGCCCGTCCATGCTGTCGGGAGAGCTCTTCCTGGCGGCCTGGGGGTGAGAGCCGGAATATGAAGCCGGCCATCCATCACAATATATATATATATATATATATATATATATATATATATATATATATATATATATATATATATATATAAACACTTTTGTACGCAAAGCAATAGAATTCCATGAATAAAATCAAAAAAACCTGTTTCACAAGTTTTTCTTTGAAATCTGTTTGCTCTTTAACTTATACTATCAACATTTTTTTTCCTGGTTTTATAGGTAAGTGTCATAGTAGCAACAAGCTAAGCTGGGCTGACCAGATCTTCATATCTGCAGCAACTTTCTCAGGCTTATCTTGGGTGCACTACTTGGTTTTCTCACATTGGATCTGCTTTATAAAGCTCCTGGTAAAGGGGACTAGGGAGCATCCTATATATAGATAGGGTATTAAAAAGTATCCTTTGCACATGGTAAGGAGCCCCACCCTAGTAAGACAGACAGACAGACAGACAGACAGACAGACAGACAGACAGACAGACAGACAGACAGACAGATAGATAGATAGATAGATAGATAGATAGATAGATAGATAGATAGATAGATAGATAGATAGATAGATAGACCTTTATTTGTTGATGGGGGTGTTTGGCTTTTTACAGAACCTCTAAATAAATAAATAAATATGTATATAGAAAGATAAACAAATACATACTGTATATGCACATACACTATGGTCTGAACGCACACCAGAATGACTATAAATGAAGCAAATTTAATAACAAAGAAAACTTCTAACTTAGCAGTCCCAGTCACAGTGAGGCATCATACAAGCATATTGCTGTTGGTATAAAGGAGCCCCAGTAGTGTTTCTTGAATTTGCTGGCTGAAAGTAATCAATGTTAGTGTGTCAGCATTGTTCATAATGACATTGGGTTTTGATTTAATTCTATCACTACTACCTCCAGTGTCTCCCATAACTGACCCTGTGGGCCTCTCTTGAAGTGATGTTACCAGCCCAGCACACCACAGTGCAGAAAACAGCACTGTCCATCACAGAGGTGCAGAAGATGTGATGATATCACTTCCCACATTAAAGCAACACAGTCTCCTAAGGACAAAGAGTCTGCTCTGCACTTTCTTATACAGTTTCTCTGTGTCCAACCTGTCATTCATGTGGACACCCAAGTACTACCTCAATAGTGACTGGACATAGAGGCTCTTTGGTGTGACAAAAGTCAATAACCAGTTCTCCGGTTTTGCTTATAATTTATTAAAGCAAATGTAATCTAGTGAAAGCAGTGGAAAATTGCCTTGCATGTTTTGATTAATTTTGTTAGTTCTGAGGACAGACATGTCCTGTTCACTTCAACAGTGTATTGTGATGGTGACATTGTATGATTCTTCAGTTAAACATGTGAGGAATTCAGGGAACTAAATCTTGTTGCTAGTGGTCCTACAAAACACATGATCCAGTAACTGATGCAAAACTGGCACGCTTGCAGATCTGTGAGCAATGCACCAAGAAACCTTCCCCCCTTTGTCCTATTGTAGATTGCATGAAAAGAAAAGAAGTCCTCATAACTCAATGTGGTGATTATTAAATAGATGGGTGTATCACAAGGGTTATGTCATGGGTGTACTCCATGATTCTCAGGCTTCTATTTTGTGCACCATCCTGTACCACCCCAACTAGCTCCTCTTAATCCGATGAAGCAGCAGTTCTACTCTGAGGTCCTCCTATATTGGTCAACTCCTCATCTTACCAAAGAGATTCAGCCCCAGAGCCCCACCAAGAAACCTTATTTTGGTAGCTTGTACTGAGGATCTCATTCCTTTATATAACTTAAAAAGATAACATTTTAATTTAGATTATTAAAATAAGCAAATTCTTAACCGAGCATTTTGTTCTTTATGAACTTTGTAGTCATGAATAGTGGATTGTGATTACTGAAAGAAAGTGTTATTAAACATTTTTGTGACGATGCGGGTTCTGCTCCACGCTCCCATCGGCTGTTAGGGAGCCCTTGAACCCAACACCGTCAGTAATGTCACCGATGAGCTAGACAGTGAGGCAATAACAATGAGCAAGGGGATGATGTATAAGTGCAAAAGTGCTTTTATTAATATAGAACAAAACAGTGTTCATAATAAAGTGTTGTGCAGTTCAAATGTCTTCATTAAATAAATAATCCATAAAAAAGCAAGTGAAAAACCAAATGAACAAACGTGGAGGTTAAAATCCATTAGGAAAACTCTTCAAAAAACCACAAGGTAAAAATGTCACAGGAAGTAATATGTTAAAACCAAAAGCCCGGGGTCTTCTGTTTCCATGGCGGCTCCCCTGCTACACCCATCTGGACTGCTCTACAGGAGAGTCGCCTACCTGCAGGATCAGCTGCCCTTCAATCAGGTCCGGTAGCCCTCCAACCCTTGGCTTCGTCAGGCTCCCAACCGGACCAAGACTTTGGACCATTCCCCAGCGGCCAAGGCGCTCACACTGAGGCTACACCAGTCCAAAGCCTCATCGACTCCCGCTGCCTTCTACGGTCAGTCGACTTCTCCACTGTTCACTCCGGCTCCTAAATCGCTCAGCTGGAATGACTACTTTCTCAGCCCCACTTAGTGTCGGCCAAACACTCCCGTCGTGGGCTCCCAGCTGCCTGCTTTCTCCCTCGCTCGTTCTCCTTCTTCCTCACACCGGCTCTCTCCACCTGCTTCCTGTCTTCTACTACTACTACCTCCCGTTCTCTCTTTCCTTCTTTTCTTTTTCCACCCTTTAACCGTCTCGGGCTTCTCTATATATGCGGAGAGGACATGGCAGCTGCAGCCCATTAGCCACAGGAACGATCACGGATGTGGGCAGTCTCTCACCTGTGCATTTAGGTGAGAAACGCCCACACCGCAGATTGCCCTGCGACACGCTATAGCTACCACGCCCCCTTGCTAAGCTGCGAGCGCGGTGATTATTTATTTAAAACAAAACGGCCTTTGCTGGAAGAGCTGTGGACCCATAACACCACAATTTTTCTAAACAGCATCGGCCACACTTACGATGCAGAGACATACTGCCACTCTCCATTCATTTTGCATTGTTTGACTTTATGAATGTTAACGTATCTTCTACTTTGGCCCCATATCAACCAAAGTTTGATTCATTAGTTAAAAATACTAACAAAACAATTCTTACAATGTAGCTTCTCTAGCTCATGTATCATCTTCAGTTCATCAGCTTACAGATAGCAACATTTGGTCAAGGTTAAGGCATGTAGTAAGATTTGCAGATTAGAATCTGGCAGGGGCTGAGGCGAAAATGCTCCTAATGTGGTGGGAGAACACCTTACCGCTGGCAGTGATGTGGACTAGACAACATGGAAAAATCATAACTGTCTACGCACTAGGACTGGCAGATCCAAAGCCAACATGGCCAAGTGTGGGTACTCCAATGACAGCGATCTATGCGACTTTGGGGAAAGAGAGACCATGGAACATCTCCTGATCTGCCCACACCTGGCCAAAAAATGCACCATGGAGGACCTCACCATGACCACGGACAGAGCTATAGCCTGCGCTCGCTGCTGGAAGGGCATTTAAAACCTTGGTTTAAGGACTCGAGAAGAAGAAGAAGCTTACAGATGGACTAAATTAATATTTCTTTAATATCATTAAAGTACTACATTATTGACTTAATACTTAAATAGAATAGAAACAAGACCTAAAGGCATCCAAAGTGCGGTGTATTTGTTCTGCAAGGTAACCCACTAGGTAACACATAGGAAGTAAGCATCAGCATTTTGGGAGTACAGTAATCCAAAGTTAAATGAGATGCTGAATATTAACATGACAACAAAATGAATGAAGTAAAATCTGCTTCAATGGCAAATGAGTAATAATGACGTTATGCTGATTTTGACAATTATTTTCACCTTTAAAGCTAATCACGCCACTTGACATTTATCTTTTTATATGCATTCAGCATTTTCCTTAAAGCATTTATTGATCATACTTGGTCAACACTGAGGCTTGTGAATCAATTGTAAAATTTATTTTGAATCTGCTATATTAGGTCTGAGGCTGCAGAGGAACCCAGTTAAATTGCTGCTCTATATCAAGAAAGATTGCTGCTAGCGTGGGCTCAAAGGCCAAAAGGAAAGTTTACAGTGGGCCATTTACATACTGAGCTAATATTAGGTGGTAGCCTGAAGGAAGGGATGGTGGCCTTTACTTGATTTTTCTCCTCTTACATATACAAGAGTGCTCATTTGCCCTCAAAATAAATGACCCTGCTCTAAGTAGAAATGATCAGCAAAACTAATAAAGCTATGAGAAAAAATAGTCATAGCTTTTAGGATAAATACGTAATCAGGTCAACATGTTTGCTGTTGCTATGGTGTTTTCTTTGATTTGAACACAATAACTTAATAAAAGATTGTATTTGTATTACAGATCCTAAATACTTTATTGTGTAACTCATTATGTACAATGAGAAGAAATTTGGAGAAACAATGACAAGAGATTTAGAATTAGATTTGTGCTAAAATTTATTAATACCATTTAAAATTGAAATACCCCTGAAAGTTCAGACAAGTTTGAAAATCAATCTTGCTTGTTGGGCACTTCCTTCTCTAGTCAAATACACTGGAGATCCCCTGACTCAGTTTGTGATGGACACCTGTGTATTCTAAGGTGTCAGGGGCCTTTGAAATATTAGCAGACCCTCATTTTCTCAGTGTCATCTTTGAAATGATCTCAGTACACTTCTCTCGAACAATGACAGCAGTGTAGTTGCTTTAGCTAAACTGCTAATTTGCTACAGAACTTTTCTGAGTTATAAGAACTCTGCGCAATTTTAATTGCAATGATTTTATTATTATTTTGCTACTATTATTATACATTAAGATGAAGGTTTTTTTAAGCTGACTTATAAGACCAGGACACAACATAATCATTATCATACATTTTTTAAAATAAAGGAACAGATGAGGTAAGGGACTTGTTGAGGTTCAGATAGTGAATACGAGGCAGGGATTGTAGTTTACAGGCCAATTACTTAGCCACAGGATGTGCTAAAATAGTTGAAATTTGAAAAAATATAGTCATTTTGGATCAATCTATATATCAACTTTATTAAATATATCTGCCTGTCATAAAACAGCCCTTTTCTTCAATATCCAGATCAAATAAAATAAAGTAAGTTTCAAATTTCAAATTCTCATTTGTCATTTGTGAGAATAAGAGAGGAAAGTATTGGACATACCAAAATGATTAAATTAAGAGTAATTTTGTACTTTGAATAAGTGATACGACGGAGGACTCAAAAATTCTTGGAATTGGTCAATAGCATGGGAGTAGGGCATAGTTATTGACTATGCTGCAGTGTATTGCATGCCTACATTCTTGCTAATCAGTATGTATTTCTGACATTTATTCTACAATCGTGCATGTGATTTCACCATTTTTTTTCTCCAAGCACATCCAGTTATAACGAATATGAAAACAACAATGATCTTACCCTTTGCAAATTGACAGACTCGCTAATAAAGAGTTTCTCTGTGAAAATACTGTTAATTAGCAACATTACAATAAACTGGTTTATGTCCCAAAGAACTTGTTTAAGCAAGATGGGTAGGAACAAAATCTTGTAGTCAAAAAGCCTCAAAAACCCCTTCTGCCTTATAGTCCTTACCCAGAATCGCTAAAATGCACTGCAAAAAATTAAATATAAGTAAAATGAAAAGTATTTTAATCATGAAATTAAATTATTGACTATTCCAATGATTATTTAGATTACTTTAAGAAATCTTGTCAATTAAATGTTGCTTACCCCACTGTCAGATTGTTCTGTTAAATACAAGTTGTGATGGACGGCCGGCAGCTCAACCTGGGCGAAACTACCGCGACGCTAGATGGCGACTTCCCAGCAGCTTATCGGTGCCCCAGATTCTCGCATGGGAGATGGAGTTTGGCTTCACAGCCCTGTTGGGTACCGTGGGTGCCACCATGGGATGCTGCAGGGAGACACGGGGATTTCCATTTCCAATATAGCCCAGTAGTACTCCCAAGTCATGAGGACGGAAGGATAGAAGTACTTCTGGGATGAAGAAAAATGTGATCCTCCATCTAACCCGGAAGTGCTGAAAAGTCACATGAACAGAAGAGGAGAAGCACTTCCGGGTCAAGGACTGTATAAAGGACTGGTGGAGACCCAGCAAGCGAGCCGGAGTTGGGAGGGAGTGTGACAGAGCTGCTGGGAGGAAAGGAGGAGAATCGTTGTGTTTAATCATTGTATTATTATAGTTATTGCCTGTTGTTGTGGTGGAGGTGTTTTGGGGCACTTTAAAGAAGAAAATGAAAATACTTCTTGGTGCTTTTAAACCTGTGTCTACATCTGTCTGTTGGGTTTCATGGGGCAACAGCACCCTCAAGCGTCCATTCATTTACAAAGTAAAACAACTTTTTTTTTTGTCTTGATTTTGCATATGCTTTTTTGTAGTGTCCCCGTGAAGTTAGTTTTTCAAATCCAAGAACTTAGACGCCATCCTTACCTCAACACCATCTTAAATAGTGTTAGGTGTTGTGATAATCAAAAACAGAATAAATAGGAAACTCAAAGATGATGCTACCAGCAAAACAGTAAAAATTAATAATGGAATAATAAATAACTGGGTAAAAGACAAAGATTCATAACAATGACTTTGAGGCATGGGAAGGATAGACAAGGTAGCAAAGATTTCAGTTGTCTTACAGGTAAGCAGTAGCAATGAACAATCCAACGTGATGAGATTTCTCTTGGTAACAGAGAATCACTTAACTTTTGCTGAACCTATGGGAATTTGAAATAAATCTGTAAACCAACATACAAAAATAAACTCATAAACACAGGCTTTAGAGAGCATGGAGGAAAAGATCTCAGGTGTTTTATGAATGCTCTATACCACACAAGAATGACTTTTGTACTAGTCTTTCAAGTTGAATGAGTTTTCATTTAGCATAACAGTTTAACATGCTGATGGGAAAGCTTGACTCCCAAGGTAACACAAGGGCTTAAAATCTTTCATGAGATAGTCAGTTCCTAAGTGATCCCTTTCATAACCAGTAACTTTACAGGTAAGGATTTTGAGATAACTAGACATATTCATTTATGTTAGAAAAGCCAGCAGTCCATTTCTAAGCACATACTGACCACCTTGACATACCATGTTCAGAAATTGTTTGAAAAACAGAAAAAAACATCTCTTCTAAAACAGCAGTCTACAGGTCACCAGGTGTGCTGATAAAGAACTTTGATCAAGAAAAGACAGGCCCACATACAGTATGTAAATTAATCACTTGTTTTTTTGAGGTTTTGCTCATTTAACAAATAATAACTTGGTGAACCATTGGTTTTGTTTTTTTGTGACATTGTCCCTTCCTCTCTGGCATCTCTTCTTAATGTTTCAAATAAAAAGATGAAAAGTTTTCACACAAAATAAAGAATTCCTTCTCTCTTTTCTAAAAGCTGCTTTCAAGATCATTGCAACTAAATCCCTATACTTTAAAAAATAACATGACATTAAACACATAATTAATTGACACAAGGAAACTGGGACCATTCTAACAGGAAAGCAGTGGGATGCAACAATGTCACCATGAAAAGAATTACAATTAATGAAAATGATTAAAAATAAAAATACCTAAAAATCAAAGAAACTAGTACAAAATGAGAAGAAATCATGACAGCAAGTCATAAAATACTCAATGACCAATCTCCCTCAAACAACATACATGTATGCCCACTGATGACAAACAAACTAGTCTACGCTGGTAAAGTCCAAGGCTTTAAAAATAAAATAGTGGTACTGCAGAACAACTGAGGCAAGTATAGATCACAATGATTATTCCTGTTACATCCTCAACATTCACAGAAAAACTATAGAATACCCAATTGTCACACAAGATTTCTTTCTTTGGTGTATGCTTGAGTGAATAGGAGATTAGAATCAGCATCATAACATAAGCTACACACCAACTAAAAGATCTGCACCTAAAAATAACAAAATGTATACTGCTTATCTACTTTTAAAATCAAATACATTAAATGTGAAGCTTTTTTGTTTTTCTAAATACATATGTCGTTTCATCAATTTTAGGACTTTTGATTTTCTTTCCATAAAAGGGTCACAGAGAGTCAAAGCCATTCATTGCCCCTTACTATTCTAAGGGTAAAAAGACGAGAAGTGACTATGCTTTTATAGTATATACAGTATATCTTGTACGATTTTGGTATAAGAAATGGCATATCCTATAAATATACCATCTACTACTGAAAAACACTAGAATTACAAATTACCAATTGTGAATTATTTTATAGCATAATTACAAAAAGAAAAGTGTTATAAAAGGATAACACAGCAGCTGAGAATGGCTCTTATTACTTTCAAAAAGCAGTTTTGTTTGTCTGTCAAATTTCAGATACTTATTATTCTTCCTTTTTGTAAGATTTGGACATGGCATAAGAACACAAAAGTTAATTAAAAACCTATACATGACTTAATTATGATAAATTCAGTAAGACACTAAGGGTAAAAAAAACCAGCACAAAAAAAGTGCAGTAAGGAGAATTAACATCCATCCATCAATCCATGCACCCTCAGTCAAGCCAATGTTGTACAGTTTAGGGTCAAAGAAGAGGCAACCAACACCATAAAGACTGTCAAAACCAAACCAGCATTGTATTTAAACATAATAGCTTTGTGCTTTTTTCTTTGGAATTTAAAAATAAAAAACATCTTTGTATTTTTTTTAAACAATGTCAAATTTTCACTTACAAAACTCATTTTTGTCTGCCAAACACTATGTTTTGTAACGGATGTATCAAATTGATAGTCGTTGCCATAAACTAACGCTAATGGATGAAACTCCTGTTGTGTGTTACCTCGAATGGTATTTTAAGCAGAAGGCTCAGTACAAATTGGGGAAGCTGTTTAATGCCACAATGGCTCCACAGGGAAAACTGCACATTTTAGCTACTCTTCGCATTTGATAAAGAGAAGATTTATGCTTGCACCTATATAGGATTTCAGGCTCGTTTGCTTTATGATTGAAAACACCTTGCACATTTTATCCTGGAAGATTATTTTAATATGCCTGCCCTTGTTTATGTATCTGAGATGCCAAACGTGTTAAGAACTAAATCAATTATTTCATACTTTGTGAGCATATGTGCATTTAATTTTATGCATGCATTCACTAAACAGAGGCAACTTTTGCGCTAAGTGTAGTATATGCTGGGGAAGGACATTTTGGGAGAAATTTAATAAATACCCACTTTTACACAGTAAATAGCAAAATTCAGGTGCATTTGACCAAAATGCATCCTTCTTTGAATATACAGTATTTCACATTGTGATGTTTCCTTTCATTTTTAGGGACATTTTGTAGTAGTGCTTGTTTAGAGGTAGAATCTTTTCAGGTTCATGGGATTTCTTTTTTTACACTGCTCTCTGTGTTTAATATAACATGCTTTTAATATTTTTGAAAGTTCACTAGCATGACTTGGCATGCACCAGAAAAAAATCAATTTTCTTTGCATCTTCACATTGTGATACATGAATATGCAACATTTGAAATCATCAGTTAGAGAAAAATTATATACAGTAATGTTCCTTTAATCATTTGTAGTTATCTATAAAAAATGCTAAAACTGTTCCAGAGGTGAATACCATATATTTGCCTAAAACATAAATATGTAAACTGCAAAGTTCAATAGAAACTCTCATGCACCCTACCTTTATTTTTTCAATTTGATCCTGTAGAGAGTCAATGAGGAGGTCTCCCACTGGCTGCCAAGACTGCTTGATGGCCTCACCCTGACGAAGCTTCATGTCCAGTTCATCCATAGCTTCCTGAAGCTCAAGCAGTCGTTCAAGGGAGTCCTCTAGTTTCTTCTGCCAATCGGCAGAGCGTTTATTTAGTCTCTCCCATTCTATTTTCACATCATCCGACTGCTTACGAAGTATCCGCGAGATGTTCTGAGCCCGTTCCTCGGGTGTGATATCTGTAGAGATTCAAAAGCACAATTTACTCCTTTGTTCTCCAATTATCCTTTCATTTATTGGATACAGGCATGATGGCAAGAGCATCATTTGGGTCAGAAAAGGCAATTTAGATGGAAAATAAGTAAGGAGAACAAAGAAAACAGCTATAGTCTGCAAAAAGATATAGCGAGAAATGGAAAACGCAATCTCCAGGGTGAATTATGACACAATATAGAGTCTAATGGCATCATTTTAGAATAATATAATAATTTTAGATAGAATAATGCTCCAGGCACTTCTGTATTCTTTGACTCTAGGCATGAAGTCTTAAGAAAAAAGTAGAAGGGAAACAAACACCAAAAGTCAAATGGCTAAAAACCCTTCTCTTCTATAGAGCATATATATGCACATTTAATGATATGAAGAACTGTGAGGAGTAAGCATACAGATGTCTATCTTCAAAAGTAAAAATACGTTCTTTACTTATATTATAACATTCAGAGAAAGACAATTGCTACTGCACCAACTCACTAAAGTGTCCACTTGATTTAAGTAATGGCTTTCATCTTTTCAATTTTCCCAGAGAGCTAAGAGAAAGACAGACCCAGCCATCTTTTGTGTATAAAATGACAAGACAAATGCTGTACATCATGTCTGTGATTTAAATTTTCTGCATAAAATTAATGCCTTACTGGTCTTAAGATACTGAGTATCACAAAATGCTTTTAGGAAGATCACAATATCTAGGGACAGTAGTAACTCTCTCTATCCAATCTTCATATATAATACACTACTGTGGCTGTCCGTTTCTCTGTCCAGGATTTTAAATCACCTGTAGCTTACAAACCGTTTGACCTATAGACCTGAAATTTGGTACACATATGCTAAGTGACATCTACTATACGCTTTCGAGGTGATGACTGACCTCCAAAGTTATTCCTCTTTTTATTTTTATTTTATTTTATTTTATTGTAGAATCAACTCTCGGCAGCAGCCAGCAGGGTGGCGCATGCATATGGGCACCGTTCTCATCCCTACCACCTTCGCAGTCACTTCCCCTACCTCTTCATATCTTAAATCATTCTTGAGGCAGATTGAAGACTTAAGTGCCAGCTTAAGTGAAAACATACTAAGTAATTGGAACACAAACACTGACTTAATCAGTTTTAATGAGAAAAGATGTCGATGAAAGAAGATAAGTGGGCCGCTAGGGTGGAGAATAGAAGAGCTGCTCAGGAAGCAGCAAGTGCATCAACCTCTGAGCAAACGAATGCTAAACGTACAGAGAAAGAGTATGAAAATTATGAATGCTCAAGTCAAGTGTATTTACTGAATGTTATCATGCAGTGTGCCGTTACTGGTACATAATAAAAGATGAAATACAGAAAATGTAATTAAACATCCATATGAAGACTAAACATCAATTCATCCTCAAGACCAGTGCACACATTGTGAAGTTTAACAAACATAAAGCATGTACCAGGAAATACCAAAAATGTTCACTTTAGATTATGTGCTGGCATATAGCGCTTGTGTATCTAGTAAGGCTTCCAAATGCCAATAATCAAAGTTGAGGCAAACTGGAGTTTATATGAAGGTAGATACTTTGTAATATAACAATTTAAAAAAATTGTGGGCATGGTCAAAATATTCAAATCAGTTGTTCTCAAAAGTGTAATGCTTAAAAAAAAGATACATTTACAGAGGTGGGAGCCAACACAGCATCCTACCAACAAGAATGGTTAAAACACTATATAAAAATAGCTTGACCTTCTAACCATACTGAGCTTACATTTTTCAGTACTGGCTTCTTCTGGGTGGCTGCTGATCAAATTTAACTGACTATCTACATTACTAAACGAAGGTTGTATATATGCACTAATGCCAGACGCCAAAAGCAAGCCGTGCTGAAAGCGCACACGCACAGCACCTCAGTGCCCCAGAGTCAAACCCAGCAGCTTCCCAGAGTCAAACCCAGCGGCTTCCCAGAGTCAGTAGGTGGCGTCCAAACAACACAACACACCGAAGGATGTATATATGCACGGATGCCAGACGCCAGAAGCAAGCCGTGCCGAGTTTGAAATACGCACAAAATTGGCATTACTTTGAGAAACTAAGCTTGGTAGAGAACATGCGATGTACAGATCCAGAATATACCAATTGGTTGTTGCAACTGGGAAATGGAAACCTTACCAATGCGTTTGAACTTCACCCAGATATTATTGAAATCCCTCACACCTCTATTTGTGACGACTTGGTAACAGAGGTTTTTGGTAAAGCAATATCATTGGACCAGATGCCACTTTTAATGCACTGGGCTATATTATATCCAAAGAATATTGACGTTGACCAGATAAATAACCAAGTGATTGGATTGCTTCCTGGAGAAAGCCGCATCTTTCTAAGTACTGACAGTGTTGATTCTGAAGACGAAAGTGAGCATCTTAATTTCCCATTAGAATATTTAAACACTATTAACCCAGCCGGATTACCACAACAGAATCTTAACCTTAAAGTAGGGACAATAGTCATGCTATTAAGAAACCTTAATACTAAACAAGGTTTATGCAACAGTACACGGTTGGTCGTGAACAGCATGAGACAAAATGTTATTGAGGCACAAGTGCTTACGGGATTCCATACTAGCAATACTGTTTTAATTCCCAGAATTGACCTTACAAGTCCTGACATGGAATTACCTTTTAAACTTAAACGACGCCAATTTCCCATTAAGGCTGCATTTGCCATGACGATCAACAAATCCCAAGGACAAACCATGGACAAGGTAGGGATTTACCCATCTGAGCCTGTATTTGGACATGGACAACTTTATGTTGCCTTTTCAAGAGTCCGGCGTTTGTATGACGTTAAAGTGAAGGTTTTAACTACTCCATACCAGGGACAGCTGATTCAAGGACAGGAAACCATCTTTACCAAAAATATTGCTTATAAGGAAATTTTTGATTAACTATTTTGAATTTACCATTTTATTAATTTTTTGTTTCCAATTTACTTCATTTAAACCTTTGCACTCCAATATTTTTTTACTTATGAGTGCAGCAACTCAAAGACATTTTTAACATAAATGATATAACAATTAAATTTCAATTTTAGTTTTAATAAATTGGTTAAAGTTAGTACAAATATATTTATTTAATTAAATTAAAACTTTCCCAGGACACTCCCACCCTCCATGATTTTTCATCCCTCCAAAGATTGGAGGAAACAGAAAGTAATTGCCACTCTTGGATTTGCGATTCTTTAGAGAATCGGGGGTTTTCTGGTAACTCATAAAACATAGCATTCCCTGCTTGCATCATCCAGTTCTATGGATTGGGGTGCAGATCTTATCTTGCCAGCTTTGTTTGGATGGCAGGATCCAATCATGGGCCGGGCTTCTGACAGATGACTGGAAGAAATATTCATCTGTGAAAAGCTCTCATCATGATGTAACTCACCCCTAGAACCCTCCACCTGGAACATATTAAGCATATCAATATCAGGACCTGTTAGTTCATTTAATTAGTGAGAATTTTATTGATGCAATTTTTGTTGTTACAAATGTTTATTTTTTCATGTTCTAGCAAAGTAGCGTCCAAATATTGGATCAGCCAAGCAAAGCAACGCAATATTGCCTAGTGCTTAAGGATCCTAAAGAAAATCAAAAGGTTTCATTTGGAGGTATCTTTGACAAGCTTTTCGACAACAAGTTTACAACAATCTTCTTGATTTTAGTGACAATAACATTAGCTGCAAAACAAAGGATTAAAGGCTTAGTTTGATAAGAAGGTTAATAAGAAGTTTGTCTACTGTTATGTGTATGATGTTTTGGTTTGAGCAAAAGATTAAGCAGAGTTATGTGTATCAGACTTCCGTCTTTTTAACGATGGTCTCTTTGTCACATTGCAAATATTAACATCCGTTTCTCTGTTCTGATCAAATCACATCAAAGACTGTTCTTCAAAACAACATAACAAAAAGAGGAAGAAGTGGTCATAGGATGCTGAAGGACATTAAGTCAGCCATGCATAAAGACTGTCAACAGCAAAGGTAAATAGGAGCAACATGAAAAGATTTCCTAAGAGATGATTAACAATTTCCTCAGTATGCTTCAATTACATGGATGACTTCCTGAAATTAGCCCTGAAACCACTATTGAAGTATTCATTTTAGAGTGGATACAGTTGACATATTCCGGTTTCTCTCCATCTTTACAAGTAATCTTTCTGAATATCATAGTTGAAACTAAATTTGAAACCACCCTGTCTTTGCTGTCATGTTTCAGTTTTTCTGCCTGTACCTCAATATTTGTTTTCAGTGCTTAGTGCATTTGTTTGTTGGAATGAATTATTTTGAATATGTATAAGTCTTTTAATCCTGCTAGCGTGAAAAAGTGTCTTCTTTCAAAATTTTCAATGTGATTCCCCTTTTGTTAATTTGAAAAAGTTACACTTTAAAGTCTATGCCAACTTTTTAAAGTCAGTTGCTTCCTATAAACATTATTCTGACTCAGACCACTAATGCACATAAATCTTAATTTGAAGGTTTTTGTAGGAAGTATGCACTTTTGTCTATTAGGCCTTTATAACTGGATATTACTTCAGTCACGTATCATCCTATTAATAATAAGGGGGCAGAGTCTTTCCTTTCTGTTTCTTTAACATATTGGAAAAGTAAAACAGGTGCATCAACAAACAATACTGGTGTGTTTGCAATCATCAAGAACATCTTTAAGAAAGGTAATCAAGGAGTGTTCATCCCAGAAAATAATGCTTCCTTTTCTTTTATTATTTATTGCGTAAAACCTCCATAGAACCTGCATACTTCTTAAACATAAATGTACGGTATCTATTGTGTTTTTGCAGCAATTTAATCTAATATTATATATATTTGTAATTTATTTAAATTTAAAATAAGTAAACAGACAGAAAAAACTACTGCCAAGGTGGCATGCAACCACACACAATCGATCCCTTCCATCATAGCCAGGTGCTAAAATGGTACACCTCAAAAAGGGGAAAAAAGAGAGAATACACAAAAGGATGAGGAAAATAAGAAGGTATTAGCAGAGCTTAACAAGGAACTGTTGAAAAACAGTCTGATGATTATTGACTACAGACAAAATTACTAAGATTCCTTTCCATAACTAAGACCTTTGATTTGTAAGTCACTTTTATTTTAATTAAGTCCAAAAGCTTGGATGTTGTAAGCTGTGTGCCAGCATTTAACATCACAATGTAATATTGTAATCAGAAACATCTTAATTATAATTTACTATAATTGTTTTTGTGTGGTTATAGCATTTCTTACTGGTATAGTAAGCCACTCAAAACATATTTATCAAATCACAGAGCAGTCAGCTTAACACATTACAAAGACATTTTATATTTACTGTAACACCTACTTTATAAGTATGGAAGGATTTGGGTTGAGATTAAAAAATCTTAGTTAAAATCTAATGACAAGCTCTCCATGATTAATTAAACATAAAATTCAATTTTGTTAGTGGCAAAGTAAAAAAAATCCACAAGGGAAAATCTGGACCATAAGACTGAAGAGACCATGGGTTCCAGGGGTCTGATGAAAACCTAAACCTAAACTTTGAATTCTGAGTTACAATTAGTTTATTTCTACATAGACCAATGTAAAAACACATTATTCTCTGAACACAGACTAGAATTACTAAAAATTAAGACATCTACAAAGAAATAGTCTCAGTGAGGCATTATACAGGTGTATGGCTGTTGGTATAAAGCAGCCCCTGTAGTGTTTCTTGACACACTTTTGTTGTATAATTTGTTGGCTGAAAGTTCTCAATGTTTAGTGTGTCACAGAGATGATGTGCAGCATTGTTCATAATGACACTCAGTTTTGTCTTTACTCTTTTCTTTGCTACTACTTGCAAGGGTTCCAAAGTGCATCCCATAACCGAACCTGCCTTTTAGCTACTTGATTCAGTAAGTGTCTCTTGAAGTGATACTACACCATAGTGACACTACACCATAGAAAATCACACTGGCCATCATAAAATTATAGAAGATGTGAAGGATGCCACTTCCCACATTAAAGGAACACAGTCTCCTAAGGAAAAAGAGCCCTTTCTTATATAGTCCACCCTTTGTCAATGATACATGTAAGGAGTGGACCACCTCTACATCCACTCCCTGAACATTGATCAGGCTTACAGATTCTTTGGTATAGCAAACGTCAATAACCATTTCCTTGACTTTGCTGATGTTAGATTGCAGACAATTCTTTCTGTTCCAAGAAACAAAGTTCTCCACCTGACTCCTATACACTGGCTCATTCCCCTTATCAATACGCCCAATAAGTGCAGAGTTGCCTAAGAATTTCTGCAAGTGACATGACCTGGTATTATATTTATAGTCTAAATTGTACAGAATAAAGAGAAGAAGCGACGGGACTGTTCCTTGTGGTGATCCAGTGTTGCTCAAATCTGTAGCAGAAACACAGTCATCGAGTCTCACTAACTGTGGTCAGCCTGACAGATAATCCATTATCCATGGACACCGTAGGATCATCCATCTTCATCTCTGAGCTTACTCCTTTACAGAGATGGCATGCACTATTTTGAAGGTACAAGTGAAATCAAAAAATATAATCCTCACAGTGCTGACAGCTTTGTCCAGGTAGGATTATGCCTTGTGGAGCAGACAGTTAATTGCATCCTTCACTCCAATCTTGGCCTGATAAGCAAACTGCAGTGGGTCCAGGATGTCTAGCATAAGAGAACTCATATAATCCATTACCTCTCAAAGAACTTCATAATGGGAGATTTAAGTGCAAGTTGTCTGTAGTCATTAGGTGAAGAGGTGCTCAACTTGTTTGGAACGGAAACAATGCAGAATGCTTCCCACTGCAGCACCACTTTCTTTAGCCTTAGGGATTGACTGTACAGGTGACAGAGGATACCACAAAGTTGGTCAGCACAGGCCTTGAGAACTACTTGAGGACTGACTCTATCTGGTCCTGTAGCTTCTGCTTTGTGTAGCTTCTTCAATTTTCTCCTTACTTGGTCTTCAATTAGGGACAGCCTATACTGAAAGTCAGAGGTGAACGCATCACTGGACATTCCAGTTGTTGTGGTAGGAGTTGTTGATGTAGTAGGGATGGTGTGGGGAGACTGGTGGCAGTAGGAGGTAAAATCTATTAAAAAATTTGGTTAGCTTTTCTACATCCCCTTCTATCACTTAATCCCTGGATTGCCTAAATCCAGTAATTATATCCAGTCCATTCTTTCATGTAATTTTGAGTAAGTTTGTTTTCTATTTTAGCTTTGAAAGCTTCCTTTCCTACACTTTTTCTTTAGCACTTGCTATGTGTCCTCCAGAGCTTCTGTCGCTGGATTTGAGTGCTCTCTTTTTCTCATTCAGGAGACCTTTTAGTTCATTAGTAATCCAGGGTTTGTTGTTTTGAAAGTGACATACTGTCTTTGAGGGTACCACAGTGTCAACACAAAAATTCATGTAGTCTGTAATACCAAAACTAAGTCTCTCAGTATCTTCCCCATGTAACTTGCACATCACTTCTCAGCCTGTTATTTAAAAAGAGTCTTTCAGAGCCATTTCATACTCCGGGCTGCACTTTCTCACTATCTTGGTGGTAACATACCTAATAACCGGCTTGCAAGATAAATCAGGTTGTGGTCAGATTTACCCAAAGGTAAAAGAGGTTTACACTTAAAGGCATCCTTAACATTCGAATAGAGCAGGTCCAGCTTGTTATTTCCTCGAGAGGAACAAGACACAAACTGATAGAAATTTGATACAGTTCCTTCCAAATTCATATAAAGTTACTGCATATTATAACTGCAGACCCAGAATGATTCATCATTAGGATGATGGTGACAGAGTGTTTTATTTCCGTTGTGGAGTTCCCATTTACAGAGGTGGTCACTGGTCACACTTCAGGTATCCTATTATAAACCAACTATTAAATCTATAAAAATTTTACTAACTATTCTATTAACAACAATACATTATTATTAAAAATAATAAGACTCCTGAAATGGTTTGTAATATGTTTTATAATATAAAGACTATTAACGTATCCACTTTTAATAGCAAAAGCAAAGCGGCTCTAGTTATTTCTTTAGTGATGGCAGGGATCCACTTCTACTCCATGACTTACCATTCTGCTTTTCATTTTCACTCTGAAAAGTCCTTTTCCTATTTTCTATATGTGTATTTTCTTTGGAAAAATATTGAGCATGATTCTTTGAAAATTATTTACAAAAGAGAAATTGACTTTGTGATTTATATGTGAAGAATAAAGTACCTGGGAGCACTTAATTATACACAAAAAATGGAAAGAATATGCCCAATCATAAAAGCAGTGACCCTGCTGTATTTCAGATAAAGTGTAGATGACTTATTTGAATTAATCATATAATAGTTAAGCAAATGAGAGAAAATGAATGAGCCATATGTTATCATTTATTAACTAACTTAAGAGTAATAAAAAATAGAAAACCGAAGAAACCAAAAATATTCTGTAGCAGGTTCTCTGTATGTGAGATTTTAAATGAATAACATAAAATGTCCTGCTAGGCTTGGCTGCAAATTTTTAAGGGGTTCTCATATTTACAACAATGCTTAATTAATTTTTATCTGTCCTTACCTCTTGGCTCGTGGTAAAGCCTCTCTAGTCCCTCCACTGGCTGCTCTGACAGAAACATCTGCACAGTCTCCAGAGAAGTCAAGATAACTGGCTCTTTAGCTTTCAGCTCCCGCTTGAAAGCCTGAAAAACAATACACAAAGAACAAAAACACCAGTTACAATATGCTAACAATGCAGGTGTTTAAAAATACAGTGTGTTACTGAGGTTTGCTTTTGCTTGCTTGTATAATACACAGATGGAATGCTGACTAGAGGAGTTGGTGACAAAAAGATCTGCTTTCATTATAGATAATTCTAGCAAACAGGTATTGTATGAAGATATCCCTCATGCACTGTTTGCAACAACAGCAAGATCAGTTCTCAGGCTGCCACAGAGGCAATGCGCTGGTCTTGCAGTATTCTTGTAGCATCATTTTGAAAGATGAAATGATTCACTTCACATCCAAAAATAAATAAGAAGGAAGAGGGAAGTTGAAACTCGCCTCCTGAGTGAAATCTGAGACATGTATTTCTTGGTAAAATGACAACAAAATTATGCTAACAGTGGCCAACATAGAGCCAATACGTAAACATCACAATAACATTTTTTAATGTAATCCCAGGTGTAAACCTTGATAATAAAATAAGTTTTTAATAGCGGTAGTCAAATGCCATTGTTCTGAACATCACAAGAGTACATCAATGTATGACGCAGAACAACATTCATGTAAACCATCTTTCTTCCTAAAAACAAGAAAAAGATACAAAATAGCTCTTATGAGTGAAATTGCTTATTTTTCTATTGAAACTGTATGTCTGGACAACCTGTCACTTCCTGTCCATTTATACCACAATTCCACTATTCCAAATACACACATTATCCTTCATTGGACTCAGCTGTTTTATTACAAACATTCTCAGAAATCCCCCCTAAGGGTTTGCTATTATCACTCAGTATGAAAAATATAATATTCATTTTTCTTTTGAACTTTCTTAATGTTAATGTTTTGATTCTATTAAGATGATTAATACACTGATATGGTTTTGCATATATTTGTCATGCAATTGGTCAATTTGGATATTATTTTGATATGCAAGTATTTTTTGTCTAATTTTGCTTTATTTTATTGCTGATGGTGACATTATCACATTAGCATTTTGATTTGGATTTTCAACTCAAGCACCGCCATTTCACATCAAGAATTTCATGGTAGTCACATTTTTTGAGATTATGGCTCTGTATGCTATCACATGAAAGTCAAAGTATAACTCATGTATTGTTTAAGATGGTGGTTTAAACATTTTTGTCAGTGAATTTATTAGGGAAAGGATATTTGGATAGCCTAGACTAGGTGTTCATTTTCTTACTAAGATTTTTGCCTCATATCTTGGGTTTTGTCTATTGTACCCGTTTTCAGATTACTCTTTCAGTATCCCTCTCTTCATGTCTTGATAAATTACTTGTTCATTTTGTGCGTCAAGCTCATTATAGGTAAATACATTCCTAAAACCCTTATCCATGGGGTGATTATCTGCACTTGACACCAAGACTTAGTCAAAAGGGTTGCAGAGGAGGGTTTTAGAGGAAGCCAGAGGCCTCACACGTCTGTCTGCTTCCCTTGTTGTTCCAAAGTCTCCGACCCATATAACTCCTGCTACCTCTCTGCCTACTGCCACTTCTATTTCTGGTTGCATTAGAAGGATCTCAGTCTTTGCACACTTTACTAATTCTGCATTCAAGCATTAAATTGGGATTGACTTTACAATCTGTACACTTGACGTTTCTATTTACAATACATTAATTTTGGCCAAATCTTATTTTCCAATATACAGAATATAAATCTACTGAGGTTTTCACCCATAAACTAATAATCCTTTTTAATAAAATCCCTGTGTGCGTCCATGTGTCCGTGTGTGTGTGTCTTCTGGTGAAGTGCGCATGCGCAGGGAACGGTGCGATACTTCAAAGGCCGCCTGACACATCACACAAGACAGAGAGGGCAGGACCTATAAAATATCACAAGGCCGATCCAATCGGATTTCGGTAAATGAGGTAAGACCTAAAACATAACGCACGAAAAATCCAATCCATAACGCACGAAAAATCCAATCGGGTACTGAGACGTGGAGACCAGCTTCCTCAAAGAGGTGGGATTAGTGTTTGTTGTTCACTCTGAGGATGTCAGATTTGCGATTAACAAATTTGGCCCGGTAAAGTGTAAAGTGTTTTTCTAAATATGCAAATTTTCATGATATTACAATAGTATGACTTTTAAAAGTAGATTTATTTTCACGCACATAAAATCCATTGCTGGGGAGACGCCACACATTCAATAATCAGCTGCACGCCAGCACAGATTAAAATACTTGCTGGAGAGATGTATTACTGTGAGAGAAAATTAAAGGCACACAATACAGTGACGCATATTACAGCCATATACAAGCCAGTATTACTGTAACAGAAAATAGACGGTCCTTTGCCATTTAATATAGACTGTTCCTACTAATGTTTATGCACTACTATTCTAGCGCCCGTTATTGTAATGGGCTTAATGTCTAGTATTGGAATAAAAGAGCTATAAAATATTATTCTAAATTGATGCTCAAAAGTAGGATCTTTAGTAGAATCTGAAACAGCCTTTGCCACTGCAGAGTAATGTGAGCTGATGAAGCAACACAGGGAGCAAGACAGGAACTGAGCTTGCATTGGAAGCTAGTCAATCACAAACTCATATGGGGCCAATTTAGAGTTGCCAGTCAACCTAACATGTGCATCTTTGAGATTCTAAAAGAAACTGAAGTGCTATACACACAAACACACACAGCAATGTAAACAAATTCAAATAATTTCACAAAGAAAGAGACCGTGAAGGAAATCAAATTCAGGATTCCTATGAGTTAGCAATGCTATCCACTGCATTATCATGTCACCCTTCAAATAAGTGGTTGTACTTAATTATTATTGAAGATAATAAACTCAAATGCTGGTAATGTTTACAGTTTGAAATCTACTTCATTATCTTTGACTGGTACAACAGATGGCCTTATTGTAGTCATTTCAATAGTGTGTAGTATTTGTACAGCATTTAAAGGAGTTAGTGGTAAATGCAGTATAGTCTTTGAAATATGACAGAGGATAACATCACAGGGCGGAGTGGTGACTCCAAGGCTAAGGATATGTGCTGGTATCTGGAAGGTTGCCGATTCATATCCCTGTTACTGCCAAAAGAAATCCTACTCTGCTGGGCCCTTGACCTGCAATTACTCCAGGGATGCTGTACAATGGCTGTCCCTGGGCTCTGACCCCAAGGGATATGTGAAAACTAACAAATTTCTAATACAAGAAATTGTATAAGGTGAAATAAAGAACAAAAAAATAAATAAATGCTAGACTAAACAGGCTTTACAGTTAGAGAACAATATTCTGCCTATGAGGGATAAAGTGCAGAAAGTATGAAAATTTAATAAAATCAACATAGTTTAGATAACAAGAATATTGTAACTTACATGCTGATATAAGAGGGTATTATTTCAGAACATTTCAGAAGCAGAGCAACTAGAACAACAGTTTATTCTACATAGTGTCCTGTACTCTCTTTAACTAGAGCAGCACAGCACATGTTTCAGAGATGTCCTTTTAGCAGAAATTTTCTGATGACACAGCCATAATTGGGTGTATCTGTGGTGTGCAGGAGAATGAATACAGGACACTAGCACTTTGTTGAATGGTGCAAGCTGAATCACTTGCACCGAAACATCATTAAAACAAAGAAGATAATCATGGATTTCAGGAGGCTCAAGCTCAGTCTACCCCTGGTTTTCATTGATGGTGAAGATGTGGAGATGGTGAGGGCCTACAAATACCTTGAGGTGCATCTGAACAACAGGGGTGAGTGAGCACCAGTAAAGAGGCTGTATACAAGAAGGGTCAGAGTCACCTTATTTCATGAGTAGATTCATGTCATTTGTGTATACAGGTCACTTTAACAAGTTCCCTACCAGCCTGTAATGACCATTGTATTTTCTATGTGGTGGTGTGCTGGGAAAATGCCAATAAATACAGATGATGCCAACAAACTAAATAAACTGATTAAAAAGGCTAGTTCAATCTTGTGGGGGAGGCTGGACTTACAGGAAGAAGTGGTACAAAAAAAGGTCACTCAGGAAGCTGTTTACTTTCCTGGACAATGACTCTCGCCCCATTTATGAGGTTTGGCTGAAGTTTTCTTTTTTATTATTTTTTAAACAGTTTGTTTAAACACTCTGTTTAGTAACAGAGTGAGACAAATGTGTTGCTCTACCTGTAGCCATTACGCTCTATAATGAGGCACCCCTCAGCTGAGGTGGCATTTGTTCCCTGTGTGTTGAATGGTACTGAGCTGGTCTAGCAGACATTTTAATAGACCGTGTACAACATAACTATGCCAATGACTGACATCCTGTACTGTGAAATTATATTAAGTATTTGCTTTACACTTAATAAATACCTAAACTTTTGCTAATTTACTTATACATAATTCTTGTTATACAGTATGTGTATTTGTACTTTGTTTGCATACTCAAAATGATTATAATCTTGTTAAATGTATTTTTGTGACTTTTTATCTGCTGTGATAATCCTGCAATTTCCTTAGGGGTTAATAAAGTTTCTCTCTATCTGTAGACTGATCCCACAGTGAAACAGAAACAGTGAAAAACATATAGTTGTGGGCCTAAAATGCTTAGTCATCACTTCTGTGAAAAAGAACAATATGAAAACAAATGAGTTATTGATTAGTTTAGTTTAGTGATAAATAAATGTTTGAAAATGTGTATAATATTTATGATTTCTACATAATGTATCAGTTTTATTAAGAGTAGTAAAAACGACTCTGCATCGCCATCTATCTATTTCATGAAGAGAAACTAGCAGGTAAGTCTGGGAAATTCTGATTTCCAAAATGAATCCAACCAGTTGTTTACTAAACTCATAACCAAGATAGTGAAAATTTCAAATACTGTACTTGAAACACATGGCTATTCTTAGGATTATCAATTGATTTTTATTAACTAGCTGTTCCTGATGCACTTAATATGACTGTTGTTAAAACTTTATTGAGGAAGTCAGATCTGGACCCAAATATGCTTGATAATTTTAGACCCATTTCAAATGTAACTCTTCTTTCTAAACTTTTTTTTTTTTTTAATTTAGCAGCCTTTCAGCTTTGGTAGTCCCTTATTCACTTATAACTATTTAAATTGTTTTGTTTTGGTCTTCACATGGAAACTGGATTAACTCATTTTGTAAACATCATTTAATATTCAAATGGAGGAAATGCTATCATTATTATTTTGTTACATTTAAGAGCAGATTTTTTGCACCACTGACCACTATATTTTATTAGCCAGGCTAGAAAATCATATTGGGCTCACAGATATGGTTCATGCATGATTTAGTTCACACTTCTCAAACAAAGTCATAATTAAGTTCTGAAGTTTGATGTGGTGTTTCTGGAAACGCTCCTATTATCGCTATTATCGACTACCATTATGAAATGCAGAGTGAATTAGAATAGTGAGTTTCACTTGTATACATATGAGAGTCATTGTGTAGTTTGTTCAGTCCTAATGTCATTTCTCTTATTGTGTTTTTAATTAATGTCTTTAGTGAGCGATAACTGCTTGCCTTTAAAGACTGAAAAGAGGAATACTTCTATTAGCTGGTGAGACACTTACTTGTTTAGCTGAATCAGCACCTGAGTTAGGTGTTCATTTTTAAACTAATCTACTTTTTACTGTTTGAATTACTGTACTATGTAAAGGCTTCTCTTCTAGTTAATATATGCAATACAATAAAACTAAGGTATTTTCTTGGAGGGATAAATAAACATGAATTCACAATTGACTACTACAATGCCTTGTTCAAATTATTTTATTTCTAAGTTTCATTTAATTCACATTCACACTACTGCAAGGACACAGAACACTTCAACATAAATTGTAGTTCCGCACAATTCTATTATGATTCATTATAATTTTTCAGTTTCCCTTTAGGGACAAATAAAGTCTGTCTGTCTAAGTGTACTGTTTGCCTGACTGCTGTCTGTTGTGATGCGGTCTATAAAATATCATACAATAGATTAATTATACAATACTGTACTCAGATACACTAATATCTTTTAAATATTTCATATATACATATACATACTCTTCATTATTTTTAGTTATTGCCCTGAAATTGAAGGAGCTGATTCTTGTGTTGTCTATTATAAGCCTGTCAGTTGTGGCTCTAGGTTCCTCACAACCCTACAATGAGCCAACCAGCTCTATAATGCAGTTGGCAGAACATATTTGTGTTTATTTTATCTTTTGTACTTTTTACTAGAGGAACAAACAACAGTAAGAATTATAACATGCTGTCTATGACTGCCATGTAAAGCATGAAGTTGAACTACTGATGACATATTCTCCAGAGACAACCAGGCTTCCTCACCATTTGCCTGTCCACAAAAGAATATAAAATGGTGAAAATGACCTAATACTGTATGTGTACTCTATCTATCTATCTATCTATCTATCTATCTATCTATCTATCTATCTATCTATCTATCTATCTATCTATCTATCTATCTATCTATCTATCTAATATTGTTCATAAAAGATTATTTCAAAATATAATTAATGAAAATAATGTTGAAACTAGATAGAAGCGGTATGCAATCAAATGCCACAATTTCCATTCTATGGAAAGACGTGATTCTTCAGTCAGCATAACTATTTTTTCACTCTGTTGCACTCTTACTCCCTATCTGTTATGCTGAGAAAAGATTCGCAAATGGCAGTCATTTCTTCCATTTGATTTAACCCACCGCTCTACTGAGGTGTATTAATTGTTCATCAAATGCAGGAGAATATTGCTATATGTTCTCAATTCAGAAAACCTAAACTATTACCTTAAATAACCTCAAAAATAACACCAATCTGCTAAAACTTAAACATACAACTTTTGTAATGTAATAAAACTTTATCCAAAAAGCAACAGGTACAAGGCACAAACTGTGTCAATGGGATGTCATCCACCAAAGGGAACTTGCCTTGAAGTTTTTTGTTCTCATCGATATGGTATTTGATTATGATATGTGAGTCAACTTAAATAAATAATGTTTACCACAAATTGATTGTAAAGAAAATTAAAAAGTGAAACAGTAATCAGATGTAATTTACTTTACTACACATGCATATGTGTTGTAAAATTCTGAAGTAAGATACCATTTAAATTGAAAATTACTGTAAATGCTGACACAAAGCAAATGACATCCATTGATATATCTTATTGTTTTTTAATGTCTCCTTATAAATTGTCAGTAGGGCTAATGCAGTAGAACTTGTTCAGTTAGATTACTGTCATTAATCGTTCAGCATACCTTAAAGAGGAAGAAAGTCACATGGAGTTGTACAAAATTCTTGAGAATTCAGAAATTGAGCTTTAGGGCTCAAAGGAAGAAAGCTGTTATTAGAAGACTGCTTCTTACTCATGGTGGGAAAATTCCTTTCTTCTAGTTTTTGATGCCTCAATACCAATCATGTCTAACACAATGTTAAACACTTGCATTTTCTTCATTACATTAGAAAAACAGGATCTCAACAGAATGGTTAAATAAAGTCCATCAGCCTGGGTGTCTGGCCACCAGTGAGTCTTGGGAAGGACACTGGTTTGGATCAGCTCATGGAGCTGGGGAAAATGAGGTAGATGAGATGAGTTTTGTGAAAGCCAATGGCATGAATGTATGGGATGAGGCAGATTGGAGCAAGGAAGGAGATAACGGGTTTGGTCAAGGAACCAGGGCCAGTGCTGTCAGGAGTACAATGTCCATTCCTCCATTTCTCACCCGACCCCAGGTAACTATAATGTAAAACAAGTGTGTGTGAGTACAGTTTGTTCTAACCTGGCACACTAGGAGTTTATTAGAAAGAAAGATAATGGGTGTTGTGATTCATTTTACATAGATATTGATATTCAGCTGAGAGAAACTAAAAAAAAGCCACGACAATCACAAAGTTAATGATACAATTCAGAGATGCTGTATTCAGAGGTTAAATGGTGAAGCCAAAATGCTTGTTGAGTAACCCAGTCTCAACAGGTAGTGAATATGAACGTGAATGCAAAGAAAACATTTATGGAATTGAAAAGTGCAGATCACTAAATGAAATCCAATAACATAAAATTAAACAATCCTTAGCCAGTTCTTAATTGATAACATATTATATTTTGCATTCATTTATTTTGATAATGCAAAGCAATTAATATATGAGAATAAAACTAATTAAATGTGCAGATTTTAAACATGCATAAAATCAAATTTCTTTCGATGTAATGTGCTCAGGCAGCATACAAGATACCTTTTACTTATGATATTTCAATTGTGCATTTTTAGTTGTTATAGACAATCAATTCAGCAAAGGAAGCCTTGTCAGTGCTGTGAACAGTAATACTTTTGTGTTCAATCCACCTCATACCAAGTGCACCTCTTGCTAATTTATTCATTCTTTTGAACTGGGTCCCAGCTGCCCCAGCATGCTCCTTGCACACCCACATGGACATATGGCCAAACAGAATAAAATGAAATTGTTCTGCATAGATCTGTTGTGCTATCTCATATAGCCTGGCAGCTGTTCTTGTCATGATTTAATCAAGTGCATACACTCTTCAATCTCTGGATGCCCATGCATTGTGGCTTATTATATATTCATTTTTTCAATGCCTTTGTTCTTTCTGTCATGCAGCGTTTTACCTCCTAGACCTGTTTCATCTTTGCTGTTAATCATTAAACCTACTTTATGGCTAATGAATGTATTTTTATAAAATCTAATTATCAAATAAAGTACTCATTCCTTAAATACAGTACCATTATTTTTTCCATTTTTTTCTCCAACAACAGCTGAATATTTTTTTTCATAATTTATTTTAAAGTAGACAAGTCTCAAGTCATTTGGTGAAACTGCTTAATTTCTGTTCTGCTGTTTCAGAAGTTTACAAAATTATGTTCCAACAAAGTATAAGTTCGAAAAAGTACTTACACTTCAATGATGAACCCAGACAAGTCACAAAAACTAATTTGCATCTCCTTCAAATACAACGTGAATGTAAATCCATCCATCCATCCATTTTCCAACCCGCTGAATCCGAACACAGGGTCACGGGGGTCTGCTGGAGCCAATCCCAGCCAACACAGGGCACAAGGCAGGGAACCAATTCCGGGCAGGGTGCCAACCCACCGCAGGTGAATGTAAATAGGAAAATGAATGTCAAGAGATAAAAGACATGTGCCATGTAAGCTTGTGACCTGCTTTATTACATGCTGAAGACAAGTGAGCCAGTTCTTCGTTCTCAGAAAAAACTGTCAAAAGTAGTTTAATGAATTCAGATACAAGTTTCATAAACTCATGGATTTTCTGTCTATGCATGCAGTTCTTGGTCTGTGAGGTTTTACCTACAGTGCATCTATTAGTCATCTACTACTGCTATCCTAGCCAAACAAAGTCTTTGTTAAGATCTTCTTATATTGCAGTAAGTGACTAATACCTGCACTATATGAGGTCCTGATTCCAAAGTGTCATTGGTGCTGTGATGGACGGCATGGCTGGGCTGAGATCCTGGCTAGGATTAACCACGTACCCTTACCTGGCAGGGAGGCAACTGTAGTGGATAGATTGGGGGGGGGGGGGGGGGGGGGGGGGACTGCATCTCAAGAGTAAATGCTCTTCCAACACACTGGATGGCAGCATTCTTGGGCAAGTATGCCCATTCATGTACCTGCAGGGCATGTTGGAAGTTGCGGCCCTGTGGGGTAGGCCTGCTGGGTTCCCTGGGCAGCTGGAGAGGGCTGTGCCTACTTTCAAGGACTTCAGGAGTATTCCTGGGTCTGGCATAATAGAGGCCTACCTATGTCTACTCAGTATTCAGAATCGAGAGGAGGTGGATGAGACTTTTTGTTATTGCTTACTGCTTCTTGTATAGTCTAGAAAGAAGGAAACTGAAACACTGCAGAGCAATTATGTGAAATAAACACCTTGTATTTAATGAATGCACATAAAACAGCTACAAGATTGGAATAAAAACTATACCAAATGCAACAAAAGAGGTAATAATATATTTTGTGCAAGCTGGTACCATAATATCCACTGAACAGACATGTAAACAAAAATGTACCACAATTCTATTATGCATTAATGCAAAAATGATAAAGAGTCCAAATGATTAATTATAAATCACAATTTTGAATAGTGAATATTAAATTGGAGAGGTTATGTTTACTGTATTACAAGTTAATCATTATGTACTGTAAACTCATCATCTTGGATGAGTAAAAGTTTTCCATGATTACAACAGAAAATAGGTTTACTCTACCAAACAATCCTAACAGAAATTTTTCTTTTATTAAATAAAACAGAACTATCAATTATTTTTTATCTGTTACCAAAACTATTTAATCTAATTTTCCAGTCACGGGAAGCTGTAGCCTCAGATGCAAGCCAGGAATCCTGGGTGGGCAGCCATTTGATTACCGGACACACTTACGTATGTGTAAACCCTTATTCAATCACATTAGGCCAGATAACCTACCCTGCATGTCAGAAAGAAAAAAAGCATGGATCATATGGAGTCACATGTAGAAAGGACCCTAATCTCCACATCTAAGGACTCCAGTCTTCTGAAGCTTCAAGTAACAGAGCTCTCCATTACACCATCTTTCTGTGAATCCAAAACTATGGCAATAGGGAAAAAGAGATTTTGCTGCCATTGATATCAACATCCTTTTCTATTTCTCCATCCCGTGTAGTGAACCCCACTCTTGCTCTCTTGCTGATGGACTTTGTACAAATATAGAGAACCAATAACGGCACACTGCACGTTATACACTTGACTTGAGCATTCATAGTTTTCATACTCTTTCTCTTTACGTTTAGCATTCGTTTGTTCAGAGATTGATGCGCTTGCTGCTTCCTGAGCAGCTCTTCTTTTCTCCACCCTAGCGGCCCGCTTCTTCTCTTCTTTTGTTGGCATCTTTTCACGTTAAAACTGATTAAGCTGGTGCTTGTGTTGAAATTACTTAGTACGTTTTCCTTAATTTTTCACTTAAGCTGGCACTTAACAAAACTAGCGACCCATGTCCTGCTTACAGAGGAATCGAAGCATTACGCACATCTGAATCTGTTCCTCGGAGAGTCGCAGTCAGGGCAGCTGATGGAACGGTCCTTACGGATGACACTGCAGTTGTGACCCGCTGGGCTGGCTAACTTTGAGCAGGTGTTCAAAGCTGATCCTCCGGCTAGGATGTTGGATATCTCTGGGTCCACGGTCCTTGAGGTTGATCCTCCAATTAGCTGTGAACCACCCAGTCTCACTGAGATTGCACAGGTGGTGAACCAGCTGAGCTTGGTGGGGGGAGGGCTGGTGGCTGGTGGTACGGCTGTCCTCCTGGCATTGCAAGCAATCTTTGCTTCCATTTGGGAGACTGGCATGATCCCAACTGATTGGAAAACGGGACTTGTTGTCCCTATCTGGAAAGTGAAGAGTGATCGCCTGGATTGCAGCAACTACAAGGGGATAACACTGCTCTCGGTGCCGGGTAAGGTCCTTGCTAGGGTCGTCCTCAATAGGATCCGTAATCAATTGCTCACCTACCAGCAACGAGAACAGTCTGGTTTTGCGCTTAAGAAGTCTACCATCGACTGCATCCTGACACTGAGGGTTCTCATGGAGCACAAACGCGGATATTGGCAGAGTTTCTTTGCAGCCTTTGTTGATTTTCACAAAGCGTTCGACTCAGTTGATCGAGCTGCCCTGTGGGACATCCTGAGGGTTCGCAGTATCCCCTCGAGGTTGTTGGATATCATGGCTGGCCTGTACACTGGTACTGTGAGTGCTGTGCAGAGTGAAGGCAGGACCTCTGCATTTTTCCCAGTTGATTCTGGGGTTCGTCAGGGGTGTGTTCTTGCTCCTGCTTGTATGGGTGTTGGGTCGTGGGGTCCAGTGGTTGTGGGGCATCTGTTGGTAAAGAAAGGTTCACAGATCTTGACTTTGATGACAATGCTGTGATCTTCGCGGAGTCAATGGAGGCTCTGATTGGGGCGCTCGAGAGACTTAGCGAGGAGTCTGAGTGGCTTGTGAGAGTCCTGGATAAAAACCAAGATCCAGGCCTTTAATGACCTCTTCGGCACAGCCATCAGCAGTGTGTCTGTCTGTGGAGAGAGTGTTGACCTTGTCGAGAGGTTTACTTACCTTGGCAGTGACATTCATGTCTCTGGTGACTTTTCCTATGAAGTCAGTAGATGGATTGGGTGAGCATGGGGGGTCATGAGGTCGCTGGAAAGGGGTGTGTGGTGCTCCCAATATCTATGCAAAAGGACGAAGGTCCAAGTCTTTAGAGTCCTGGTGCTTCCTGTCTTGCTATATGGTTGCGAGACATGGGCGCTAGCCAGTGACCTGAGATGAAGACTGGACTCCTTTGGTACTGTGTTTCTCCGGAAAATCCTTGGGTTCCATTGGTTTGACTTTGTGTCGAATGAACAGCTGCTCATGGAGTCCCGAATGAGGCACATTACCTGCATTGTAAGGGAGCGTAAGTTACGGCACTATGGCCATGTGGCGCGTTTCCCTGAGGGTGATCCAGCTCGTAAGATCCTCATTGTCATTGAGGGTCATTTCTGGAGGGTGGGACTGGACCGCGTGTCTGCCTGAGGGGTTGCAAAATGTGATCCCGAGTTGTTTTGTTGTGTAGTGGGTGTGGCAATTCACTGTACCAGTGTATGCTCCCCAACTTGACTTGACTTGACTGGCACTTAAGTCTTCAATCTGCCTCAAGAATGATTTAAGATATGAAGAGGTAGGGGAAGTGATGGCGAAGGTGGTAGGGATGAGAACGGTGCAGTACGCATGCGCTGCACAGCCACCCTGCTGCCCGCAACCGAGAGTTGATTCTACAATAAAATAAAATAAAAATAAAAGGGGAATAACCTTGGAGGTGAATCATCCCCCCGAAAGTGGATAGTAGACAATACGTCAAACGGTTTGCAAACTACAGGTGATTTAAAATCCTGGACAGACAAACAGACAGCCACGGCAGAGTATTATATAAGAAGATATTGTGTAATTCTGCGACAGATGTTCAAAATACAACAATCATAAAACAGGCAAAAACACTGTTAGGAAACCAAATAAACAACACAATTAAGATAAATTGAAAGCAAGGTGTTATAGGGTTGTGCCATGTTGAGATTAAAAGACAAAAAAAGATCACAAACACAGGGAGGCAAAAAACAAAAAAAATATCTGGTGATAGGCAATTAAGGAGCAGAATGCATTGCAAAAAGCCTCCTTAAATACTGAGACCAGTCGAGTTCTATCAAGTCTAAGTGACTGTGCATGCTTTATGCTACAATGGGCAGGATAGAGCATGAAGCATACCATATTATCACAATCCTATAATTGTGGGCACAGAAAGGATTTGGTTAGATTTGCTATTGTCTTTTTTTAATGGAAGATTACAAAACATTCAGAAAGGGTACAAGAAAATTAGTTATTTAAATTATGTAATTTTTAAACTATGTTATGCTGTTCAGCAGTACAAGTCCAAGGCTCTCACATATAACTATCACTCAGTAATTCCTCAAAGTTTAGAAGCATTCCATGTGGCGCTCTTGGCAACTACAGATAATCCCTCATAGTACAGAATTAAAAGCCAAACTATTCCAGAAGGTCAGTAGCCAGTGGATGGTCTCAAAAATGTCTTTAGAGTGACAAGAATGTGTTTGTGTCACTTCCTGTAAGTTCAAAAAACCCAAAGAAGACCATCAAAATATAAGAAGCTTAACAATGTTGAGTGTATTTTGAGACTGGATTTAGCAAATGTACAGTAGACATGGTGTTGTTCTGTGAGAACCATTTGAAATTGTCCAAAGATATCCTAAATTCAGGTTATCTGCTCTCTTAAGATAAGCAAATCCTGTAAAGAAAGTAGCAGCAAAAGTCAGTAGATACAGTACCACCTGCTGCAGTTAAATCTCTTTGCCTGCTTTGTAGACGAATTTAACAGTCTAAATCGGGATGAGGTGGGAAAGCAATATTTAAAATATAAGATAAAGAGTGATTTGAGTTACTATGAAGTATCATCCAGGTAATTCACTCAATCCACTGTTCATCAAACAGTTCTGCAGGAATCCTTAAAATAAGGCAGAGTGTTACAATTCAAAAAAAACAATCTTGACAAAACAGATAAAAAGTATAACAAGAGATTTTGAAACTGGAACAAAGAACAGATCAAACAGTTTTTCGTTGTTAACCATCCTCACAACAGAGGGAAAACAGAACAAAGCGTGAGAATATTTCACCCCCTGCCACTCCTCTCTGGGAAGAGATGGCTACTTCTCTTTCACAGTGATAAATATGTCCACTTTCAAAAACATGACAGACAAAACAATCAAACAGTGCATTGTCAGGTGCTTCTGAAAAAGAATGCTTTTTCAAAGTTAAGCTTAGCTGACTCAATAACACCATATATTTTTATACTAGAAAAGATGCCAAAGGGAATATTCTGCTAGAAGAAAATAGCTCAAATCTAAGCAAACCGAAAATAAGGACTATGAGAGTGTCTGGTTCAAAAGGCTCGCCTCTTAAAAAAGCTATAAAACAGAAATAAAAACACACATTGAAACTAAAAATCAATAATAACTTTTTTCTACCTCAGGCAAATGATCTACAAATATACCTACATATCAGTTCACAGTGACCGAAAGACTGTACGGAATAAAGATGTACTGAACAGGTAAAAATCCAGATGTTCCAGTTGTCCTGTTCCTGAACAAAATCAAATAAATAATTTGGCCTTTTTTCCTATTAAAACATGTCAATGATTAATGCAAATGTTGAAAAGTGTGAAAAATTATACAAGACCAGAATGGCGTTAATTAACTGCATCCACATGGCTCAGATCGGAAAGGATGCTTAAAAAAATTAATATCAACAAGTTTTGTAAGTTTTGTAACTCAGCGTTAGGGAAAAACGTAAAAATACTGTAGAAATGAAAGAACTGCTTAGGATTAGGTTTGCCAACCTTTATCATCCCACAGGGAAATTTGTAGCAGAAATTTGCAAACATAAAACATTGCAGCACAGATACAAGAAAATATGAGAAAAGTAATGATATTCATTATAATAATTAGTACACATGCTCTCTTAGGATTCCTCCTGAAGAAAATATTGAACTAGCAGTACATCAGGGTTCACACAGCCAAAAAATATGACATACTTATTATACCTGTGGGAATAAAGAGTTCATATGTCTATTGCTTTTAAGTTGTGAAAATCTAACTCTACAGAGTTGTGACAAAATAAGCACACCATTAGTAAAAGTTTAGTTCTTTTTTTTTGGAAAAAAGGATATTTCATTATCATTTCAACTGTACTTACAGATAAGGGTGGTCATTTTTTTAAATAAGTAAAAAATCACATTTTGCAGTTATCTATACTATGTCATTCAACAGAACTGCAATTTCCTTGAGGAGAAAAACGTTAGCACACCTCTACTGTCATCACTGCATCAATTGCCTAAAATTAGATGTAAATCATTAGATCATCATTAGAGAGCTCACTGTCTTATGTAAACACAACAGTCCTGTGGTGTGGTGTGTAGCTACATCATGCCAAGCAAGGTGAAAGAGCTCTCTAAGGCACTCGGACGAAAGACTGCTAATACCCATGAGTTTGCAAAGGGTTTAAAAGGGATTTCCAAGAAATCTGTTTTCTATTACCCCTCTGCCCCAAAGATCATCTACAAATGAAGAAAATTTCATGCCACTGGCGAATCTACCCAGACCAGATTATCTGACCAAATTCAGCCCAAGTGGTGACTGAAAGATGTAGCAGATGGTTTCGGACAACCACAACATAACATCAAGGTGATTTACAGGCAGGCCAGTGTCAAAATGAATGAGTCAACCTCCTGAAAGAGACTTTATAACGTTGCCTTACATGTGAGGTCAAGACTGAAATAGTCTCTGCTCTCACATAAAAATACAGACCCACAACTGAAGTTTGCCAGACACCTCCGACTGTGCAAGTAGGTTAATAACAGGACTACTAGAATAATTTGCTGTCTATGGAAAAGGCAAAAGTAGTGCTGTTTGCCCACAAGCGACACATGTTTGATGAAAATCTAAAACCCCTTTGACCAAAATTTAAGCTTAGTGGTGGAAGCATTATGGTCTGGAGCAGCTTTTCTGCTTTTCACAAAGTTCGACATGAATATCATATTGTACCAGAAAGTGAATGAGGAGAATGTGAGCCCAACTCTCAAAAAAACTTAAGATGAATCATATGTGTTGTTTTTTTTCTTTTTTACTACATTGTTATCACATTTGTTATTTGTAACTATTGACTGTTTATTTTTTTTGATGGAAAATAAAAATTTGATCACAAAAAAACAAGACAATGACTCAAAACATTCAACTAAATCCACAGAATAGTGCCTCAAATAGCAATGCTGTGTGGGATTTCGAATCAAATATCACACTTTCTAAGATGTTATATAAGAAGAAGTGGACAAAAGATACAAATAAAAGTTGTTTTTAGCAAAGAGGGCAACACCAGCTATTAAAATTAGGAGTGTGCTGTTTTTTTCCACAGCACACATTTGATTTTCATGTTTTTTGTTAGATAAATGATTGCAAAAAATATTTTTATTTGTTGAAATGAGATCAAAATATCTATTTGTGCAAACATGTAAAGAACACACATCTTCTTGCCTCCTTGGGGAAGTCCCTCAGTGAATCTTTGGCTGCCTGATCCTTCTGGAGTTGTCTGGATCACAGATTAATGGAGCCTCCAGCTTGTCCATTCATAACTGGGAATTGTCTGCCTCCACAGTTAAATCTTTTATGTGCAGGGACTCAAGATGAAGGCTCTTCCTGGATCGTGTGTGTTGGTGTGGTCAGTTGGTACGGCCACAGTTCCTGGTGGTATGGTGGTTCCCAACATGTTGATTGCTTCCCATTTTGAAGTGTTAACTTATTTTTGAGACCCACTTTCATGTGAAGGTGCACTTACTTTGTCAAAACAAAGCCAAAGAGTAAATAGTGAAATTTTTGAGATGGCCAGTGTCTATCAGAATAAAGCAAGCCTTACTAGAGACAGCTCAGTGTTCTGAATGTTTAGATCTTTCCAAAAAGAAATAATCATTCAGCTGTTATTAAAAGTGAAATAAGCAGGACAAAGATGGAGAGTAGTCAGGGATAGGCCAAACTTCACAATCCCCAAATTAAAATGCACAAGTCAAAGCCATGTCAAAAATGTAGTCAAAACAAAAAACACTAATTTTCTTCTGGTAGACATTCGTTTATTTCAAATAGAGCACAGTCAGCTTCTGGACACATGACTTGCACTTTAAAAGGGGGCCACTGTGATAATGTGACCATGGCATCATAGCAACCTATTCCTGAACGGCATCCTGTGATGACATCACAAAAAAAACCAATGAAACTGTGAAAAACCTAAATTAGCAAATACTGTATAAATAAGCAGGGGCCAAAGCTGCCTCAAAAAGTTTGTATATTATAATCTTTTTAGTTAGCTAATAAAAGATGTCATTTTGATTGACTTCTCATTGCAAATATGAATAAGAAAACCAAAAGAACAAAACATTTTTTATTGAATTTTGATAAGATAGTGCAGATGCAGACCGATAATTTTGCTATTGCTTTTAACATGAGTGTGGTACATTGATAATGGAATGTGGGTTGAAATCAAATTCTACATAAGGTTCACTGTGTGGCCTTAATGCAAGTCATTCTGTTAATGTTTATCTTTTAAAGTAAAGGGTTGGTTAGTTCTAACAACTCTGAAGGAGAACAACCTAACACTTCATACTCAGCACACTATTTTAGCTTGCTACTGACTGTGAAACATCCAGCCATTTATAGGAGACCAGGATATACTGTGGAACAAAGTAGCATCTACCAAAGTGAAAGGAGATTTTTTTTTTACATTGACCAAATAGTTCATCCATTTTCCAACCTGCTGAATCCGAACACAGGGTCACGGGGGTCTGCTGGAGCCAATCCCAGCCAACACAGGGCACAAGGCAGGAACCAATCCTGGGCAGGGTGCCAACCCACCGCAGGACACACACAAACACACCAAGCACACACTAGGGCCAATTTAGAATTGCCAATCCACCTAACCTGCATGTCTTTGGACTGAGGGAGGAAACCGGAGCGCCTGGAGGAAACCCACGCAGACACGGGGAGAACATGCAAACTCCACGCAGGGAGGACCCGGGAAGCGAACCCAGGTCCCCAGGTCTCCCAACTGCAAGGCAGCAGTGCTACCCACTGCACCACCGTGCCGCCCTGACCAAATAATATCAGCTAAAAATAATAGCATCAGTCGTATTTGTTCAGTGGTCCCTAAAGAGCAGTTAGACTGCTGCATGCTTCTGTCATGCACATAATTATCATGGAAGAACCTCACATTGTCATGCAGCCTTGTGTTTATATCTGTTTTGATGTCATAATTAATGGTATCAGTGATGGACTACAACTATTGAAGTTCTTGATTTAAACTTAATAAAGACATCCTTGCATTTTTTAAAAATCAACAAGTCATATTACTATCCAGGTTAATCATACTTAAAAGTAAAAATACTAAATACATGAATAAAAGAAAAGAAAAAAAACATTTATCACCAGAACACATAGCTGCTTCTCACATTGCACTGGTTATTGTATAAAGGCTGTTATGACTTTACTCACCATTAAGACATTTTTAATGTATATGGATGATGCACTACAATATTCTTATCATGCATCTACAATTTAAGAAAAAAGATTTATTTTCGTAAATAATAATATCACATTATTAAAGTATAGATGTATGTTCACGTTCTTCTTTTGGCAAAACCCACTGCAGTGGCCCTGTTGCAGGCTCACAGCTCCAGCTCAAATCCTGGTCTGGTCAACGTCATTTTGGAGTTAACACACTCTCCAGTGTTTATTGGCTTTCTTCAGGTTGTCCATATGACATATACAATATGTGCAAGTTAGTTTAACTGGTATCATTAAACCGACTTGGTGTGAAACAGTATGAGTGTGTACCCTATGATAGGCTGGTGCCCCATGCAATGTACAATCGTTGCTCCTAATGCCGCTGGGATAGGCACTGGCTCACTGCAACTTAAAAGGTTAAGGAAACAGACAAATAGGTGTATCTTGCTTCTGATTGAACAAAACTACTAGTAAAGGAAAACAGAAAATAGCACAGCTATGATGACATCTTCTATCAAAGTGCTAAACTATGAAGTCTTCAACTGTAATAAAGCGTGTTACCAACACAGCAAGCTGGCTATGCCCATCAAGGCATCTGTGCTTTAAATGTTTCAAAGGCACACTGATCTGCTGTGATTTAGGTCTATAGCACTCTATAGCTCTCCACTCTAAATAAACACCAGTCTTGACTATCTTTAGACAAAATGGTCAGTTTTTCTGTATTTACTATGTACAGAGAATTACTCAAAGATGATGCTTGAAGTAGGATTTAATAAAATTAAATTCATTTCACTTAATCCACACTAGTGTCACAGGGGGACGCTGGAGCCCATCCCAGCTAGCATAGGGTGCAAGGCAGGAGCAAACCCTGAACAGGGAGCCATTGCAGGGCAAACACACCCGACAGCAAACACACACTGGGGCCAATTTAGTCAAGAGCGGCGTTTGGGGGTGGCAGGAGGGGTGACCACCTCAGGGCCCGTGCCTAAGGGGGCCCTGCTTTTGAGGTCTGCGTGTCCCATTTGAGCGTATTTGTTAAGCTATATTCTCCAGTATATATATATATATATATATATATATATATATATATATATATATATATATATATATGAGATGCTTCTTTTAAAATCCCTCTTCAAGGTCAAATTCCATACATGTACGTCTTTGAAAACATTCCATAGTCCACCTTCATCGCCCGAAAAGGGTCGCCAGTATAATCCATTCCTAAAACAGGTATAGCCCATTAGTAACTGGGTTGGTTTCTCCTATCTATAGAAAAAGACATTGCATCCAGATTAGACAACGAAGATGTCATCAACGACTTTTCCAATCAGAAGGCAAGAAAAGTGGATTTTCATCTCTGAACCTGGAAACCGGTAAGAGATTTCATGATGATACCTCTATGTTAATTTCACAATTCCTGTCAAAATACTGAAACTCACATTGTATTTGTTGGCCATAAACAGGTCTGAATATTAATGCACAAAAACATGTGTCGCTAATGATAACCGGCTGACATGAAATCAATGAAAGTTATGACTATGACATCCTGCATATCGAGACTCGAAGTATACTTGCAATTTGGGTACTTTTCTAGAAGAGGCCCTGCTAATTTCCGCATGACACCACATCGCATTTCACACTGCCGTGGTATTGTCATGAATTATGAATTGCACTTTTTTAACAGATTATATCGTTATATTTTGATAAAGTCCGTGTGTTATCTTGCAAAAAATTTAGCTGAATATTGTAATGAGAAAATCCAGTGTATGTTAACATTACTTTTATTAAATTTGCGAGCAAGTTTATACAGTCCACACATACCGGTAACAGCGTTTGATATAACCGACCCATGTCGAGTTGGTCAGCCCTAGGTCCCGCACACCCTTAAGGCCGCCTCTGAATTTAGTGTCACCGATTCGCCTAACTTACACGCCTTTGGACAGTAGGATGAAACCACAGCACCTGGAGGACACCCACACAGAAATGGAGAAAACATGCATACTCCATGAAGGGAGGATCCGGAACGTGAACTTTGGTCTCCTTACTGTGAGGCAACAGCACTACCATTGTGCCACCATGCCGCCCTTAAATTAATTTGTTTTTTTTTTTTTGTTTTCATTCTGTACTACAGTATAATCATTTAATCTTACTAAACAATTCACTGTAGAGTTGTTATTGTGAAAGGTGCTATAATAAAAACACTGTCCATGTGATCAAGATTAATTACTTCTACAGAGCAGCACTATTTGTTACACAGTGACACACTCTTTTCTTATGGCACAGTATGTAAAACAGTCATTGATCAAGTGACAAAAAGCTCTGAGAAAAGTTATATACAGTGACATAAATGGCATACTATCTGTTATGTGTGCAATGCATGCTATGCATATGCATAAAGGTAGTGATGCTTAATAGCTTAATATTTACAGTACTCCACATGATGAAATCAATTCTCTTGGCAGACAGGTTAACAGTCTGTATTCCGTTGTTTAAGGCATTATTTCTTCAAAGGCAACACAAAACAAGCTAGGCTCTGAAATAAGAAAATAGCCATAAAGCTAGCTAAGAGTCAGAACGTAGGCAAAAACTGCTTAGGCTACAGTCGTTTAAAATAATGGAACCTAAATGCAAAGCAATGTATTTAATTATGTTTGCCTTCATTAGCAAGATAAATCAATAACACAATACTGGTAAACCAAAACAACTGTGTTTGTGTGGGAGGTTATGTCTGAAAAACATACGGTATGTATTGTACTCTGAGGGACAAAAGGCCTTTTTTTGAAAGGGATAAAAGCACAACTACAGTATTTGTAATAATCGCTGCACCAAAAATTATGTTTAGCACAGTTGATCTCATTTTGCTACATTTCAGTTCAGTGTCTGATGACATACTGGAACTAGCAGATTTCCAAATAAATCTGTCAAATGTATTCACACTGGTTTAAATTTTGGTTTGTTTGACACTCAGCATCTTATTCACCCTGCTAGTATTGAAAAATCGAGAGTTGTGTACCTCTGAAAGTTTTCTCCTACTATGTGTCAAATAACATAACAAAAGTCGAATTTAAAAAATGAAGGCATCTAACTGCTAATTTTTGGAAGTTGGTTCAAAAATGAAAGTAATAAAGTTAGTAATTAAAAATGTAATTGTGTGCCCAAAATGCAAACTATAAAAAAAGCCTTCTCACAACAGACAAGAAGAAGATGAGATGCAAATGTTGCTGTAGTGTTGAAAACTGCAACAACATTAATCTTGTTCATGCCTTTGTAATAGAAATAGAATTGTCAGAATCTAGGTGACTAATGTCTATCCCTCTGCATTTAAAAAGCTTTAAAATTAAAGATCCACTGCGGTGCTTAAGTTAGATCAGAGTGTTTTGGAAGCCAGTCCTAGGAAATATCTCAGCCCCATCTCAAAAGACATACATTAGCATGTCAAAATTAGAATTCTGTCCATCTTTATCATCAAATTCTGTTCATTTTTTAACTTTACTCCACTTATCCAGTTCAGGGACGTGTGGTTCCAGTACCAGTAAACTGTTTCTCTAAAACGTATAGAGTATTGGGAACATCAAGCCCTGGTAGATAGGCAGAGCTATTAGACACTTTTTACTATCTGAGCAGTTTGGTTGCACAGAGCAGGATGAAGAGCTGAAGTAGGATTGTACTTAGTGTCGACTGCCACATGCTTTGGGGTATGCAGTGTAAATATTGCTAAATCATTTGATTTGTGCACTTGGCACAACCTCACAATTCTGTTACTGGATACCTTTGCGATAAAATCACTGCTAGTCGAATTGGTCAACTGCTGGTCAATAAAATACAGTTAGATAAATAACTTACTACAAGAGAATGGACTAATCGGCAAAAGGAACAAATATGTGGATCACAGCAAGGCCAATTAAAAAAATTAGTTATTTTATTGCGTTATATTATTGTCTGACTGATTGTACTGTATTATACACCGTTACAGTCTCCTTTACATAAAATGTGGTACTATTACTGTCACTGTTATGAACTTTGTGCTCTGCATCGGTCCTAGATATGTGACTTATTACCCTGATATAGTGTTAGTTCCTAGTTCTGACTGTTTGCGTGTCTGCTGTCTATTGCTTGTGTGATATAAGCTTTGTCAGTATGTGTATCTGCTACCACGGAATTTGCTAGTAGTTGTTAATAATGTTTAAAGGTAACCTTGCTAGAACAGAGCTTTATACATCTATCTCAAACATTCAACATGTATCTCCATGACACAGTGATAAGTGATGACCACCTGAATAGAAACAGTGAATGTTTAATGTTTCCCAGGCCCTTCCTGTTTACAGTGGCAGGTCTCACCCCAAACCATTCATTTTCTACCTGCTTACTCAACATGCCCTAAGCTTTATTATATAACAAAACCAATCAGCAATTTTTCTAAAAATGCTACTGACAGTTATGCTATAATTTACAAAAACATTCATTCTCTGCTATAAGGTTGTATTTTACACTTGAAAGGATCTTTTGTGAGGTGCAATCTGGCCTGTGAGAGCTGATATAACATGCGTGTTGCAATCACAAGATATGATTAAATGCTGATGAATTGACAAGATGCTGGGTGCAACAACGTGCCTCCATTGTTTACCATCCATCCATCCATTATCCAACCCGCTGAATCCGAACAAAGGGTCACGGGGGTCTGCTGGAGCCAATCCCAGCCAACACAAGGCACAAGGCAGGAACCAATCCCGGGCAGGGTGCCAACCCACCGCAGCCATTGTTTACCTCACTGAAAAAATTCATCACAACTAAAATATAGGACAGTTAAAGATTTTTTTAAGAGTAATACATGAGATGATCACAGAAACATGTCACCAAGCTATATAAACTCTATATACGTAGACATATTGCTAAGGGGGCTACTAGGGCTCAAAAGAAAGGGGTGAGCAGCTTAGGAGTTCAAATCAATGGAAATGTCTCAAGGTTTCTCAAACACCTGTCTGGGTATGAAGGCTCAAAGGCACCTGCGTATTTGAAGACATCGGAGCACATTAATTCATCTTACTGGGCTAGTCCTCAATAACTTGTATACATGCATAGCTACTAGCTACATCACAGTCTCTGGCTTCACTTGGGCCATGCTGCCATCCACATAGGATACAGAGTACTGTATATAGCATGTTTATATCAGACCAGCTCCAATTTCACATCCTGTTTTCGATTGTGAGGAGTCAATAAAATACTCACTACTATAAGGAATTTACCTTTCTGAATTAGCTGATATTTCTTTACAGTAACTCTCTTTTTTCCTTTTTGACCGTGTCCAGTTTGCTTTTAATCATAAAACATGCACCAACCTTTTTCCCAGCTTTCACTAGTTATCATTAATCGAAAGTTAATCAGGACATTCTGTTACATAGCTTAAGAAAACATAATCTGCACCTTTTCTTGCTGAAGGCAGTTTTGTTTTTTTGTTGATGCATGATTTTATTTATTAGGAGTGCATACCAGAAGAGTCTTATAATGAGTCAGAGTCAGAAGAATTTTTTTTAACATTGAAAAATATTTTAGAGAGCGTGTAATCCTCTTATATTTATAATTATTATTATTTCTGGACATGGCCTGTACACTGAAACTGTGAATTCAGCACAGAGTGGAGGCAGAACCTCTGCGTTTTTCCCTGTTGATTCTGGGGCTCATCAGGGGTGTATTCTTGCTCCTACTCTGTTCAGTACTTGCATGTACTATGTGTTGGGCAGGGTCGTGGGGTCCAGTTGCTGTGGGGCATCTGTTGGTGGAGAAAGATTCAATAATCTTGACTGTGATCAGGGCTGCTGAGAGACTGAGCGAGGAGTCTGAGTGTCTGGGCTTGCGAGTGTCTTGAATAAAAAACAAGATCCAGGCCTTTAATGACCTCTTGGACACAGCCATTAGCAGTGTGTCTGACTGCAGAGAGAATTTCATTCTCATTGAGTGGTTTACGTTACCTCAACAGTGACATTCATGTTTCAGGTGACTCTACCGACTTCATAGGAAGAGTCACCAGAAACATGAATGTCACTGTTGAGGTAACGTAAACCACTCAATGAGAATGAAGTCGGTAGACAAACTGGTAGAGCATATGATGGTGGGGGTGGGGGTCGGGGTAGTGTCATGAGGTCACTGGAAAGGGGTGTGTGGCTCTCTTGATATCTTTGCAAAAGGATGAAAGTCCAAGTCTTTAGAGTCCTAGTGGTTATTGTTTTGCTATATGGTTGTGAGACATGGACACTATCCAGTGACCTGAGATGAAGACTGAACTCTTTTGGTACTGTGTCTCTTCTGAGAATCCTTGGGTCAAACGAGTAATTGCTCACAGAGTCCCATATGGGGCACATTACCTACATTGTGAGGGAACGTCAGTTATGACACTAAGGCCATGTGGAGCAATTCACCGAGGGTGATCCAGCTTGCAGGATCCTCAATGCTGAGGACACAAGCAGCTGGACCAGGCCAAGTGGACGCCCACATAACACCTGGCTGTGGCACACAGATGGTCATTTCTGGGGAGTGTGACTGGATCACGTGTCTGCCTGGGGGGATGCCAAATGGGATCCTGAGCTGTTTCGTCATGCGGTAGGTGCGGCAAGTTGCTGTACCAGAGCATGCTCCCTGACCTGACCTGAGCTGGACATGGTCATGAAGCACTGGAATTAGGTCCACAGCAAAAACAAGCACTAAATGAAAACTCAAAAGTCAAACTCAGACATGACATGAGTAGGATGAATATCACTTGATAATCATTCAGCTCATCTTGGAAATGTAGAAGAAACCAGCATAGATAGTGAAACCCACAGAGACATGGGACATGCAAAACCCATAAGGAAGTGCCTGTGCCAGAACTGGCATCCTGTACTATTAACTGTGTCATTGGGTGCATGTTTTGTCTTCATTATTTATGCTAAGTGATTTTAATTATGTGGACCACTACTGAAAAATGTTTGAGATAATGACCAGAATATTATATTGTCTGTTGTTGTGTGCCTCATGCTTTACTGGTGTTAAGTTCCTTGAAAAATCTATTTACCCTAAAATAAGAGGTGGGGGATTTTACAGATTTCATTAGGTTTTCATTCCCTTGCAACGTCTTAGCAACATATTATTATAAATGCCAGCCTTTTTTATGATGATATGAGACTCAAAGGCAAAATATGCCTAGTTTCATTGAAAAGACATTATACCTGAAATATCCTTGTGGAATGCCTTTTAATTTTTTAAACTAACGAAGTGTGATCTGTTCTTCTAATATTAAATATGAAATTGTTGCCTTTATTTATAATTAAAAAGGGCTGACTATATAATAAGAAGACAAAGTATTGCTATTTATATGTAAATATTTTAGGTAGCTCTTCTATATACATTTGACATGTTAAATATAAGGGTGCTTGTTTGGGGGGATTAGTAGCTTTTATTGTCCAAATGTTACAATAGTGAATTTGGTAGTGCAAGGCTCTGTGGTATCAGACAGATACGTTATTGATCCCAAGGAAAAAATGTAGTGTTGGCAGCAGCTGAGACACAAAAAACATACAGATTACATTTAAAATGAACTGGCATAATAAATAAATTTGCTCACTATCTAATTAAAATTAAAATATTAAAATGACACACTGATGATTACACTGATATATTTAATGGCAGTTGCTAAAAAAAAGCTCTAATAGCACATCCTGGAACATAAAAGTTTGTGAAAAAGGTGGCCCACAACTTTACTAACGTGTCATGTAGCGGGTTCAAGACGCTGCTCATGATATCAAGTGGTTTAGCCAACATCCTACCCTCTGCTGCTCCCCCTAGAGCATCCTGGCTTGTGCCCCGAACAGAGCCAGCCCTTCTGATTATTAATTTCCTTGTATCAAGCTGGTAAACCAACAAACCACAACATACACAGTAATCTCACAAGTACTCCGGAATGCATTCTCATTTTGGAGATTGTAATATGATTTCCCGTTAGTGTATGAATGCATTATTGTCCATTTTAAAAGCAGAACATTATAGTAGGCATAAACGCAGAATTTCAAAGAATGCATGTTTCACTGTGTTCTATGACTTTTAGACATTTTTAAAGTCAATCTTTCTAGAAGACTCATTTATTTACAAAGAATTGGGTTTGTTATTTGATGACTCCAGTAGCATCCAATATCTACTGTACCATTGAGAGTTATTACAATACAACCTATAAGAAGACACATAAGAAAAATAAGAAGACACTTCTATAAAAAAAGAAATAAATAACATAAGCAAACCTGAGCACAACTTCATAATCAAGCATGTCGACAGAGGAAAGGAGTAGTTATGCAGAATGAGGCTGAAACTCCAGAAAGAAGATGCTCACATCCTGTAGCTTACACTTTTAATTGCAGTGTGCTCAGTTAATTAGTAAGAAAACATAACAACTTTCATGAGGAATTGCAATGGATTCAAAATATTGAGATATAACAAAAGTGAAAAAGGATGAAAAAATAGGCAATGATTATTATAGTGCAACATGATAAGATTTTTGGATGAAAGAAATCCATTTTTTTAATGAATGGTAGCTTTTGACTTTTTCACTGTGGACAATTTCTTCTTTTCTTTGGTATGGTATTGGGCATAAGACTAGCTCTGCAAATTGTAGTTAGGAACTTTAAATTGTGGGAAATAGACACCTTCGCTTACTAAAAACATTTTAAATTTTGTTTTCCAGCAGTTAGGTTCAGTGCTAGTGTAAATAGCCATTAGAGCTGGGAATATTCCAATTATGCTAGTTTATTTAGCCCTGGTCACCAGGACACACGTACAAGACAACATCACTTGGTGATGAGGAATAAATTTAACCCTCTAGAAGACTTTACTGGGACACCTTTTTTAGCAGATATCACTACAACTAGAACAGCAGCATTTGTCTCGCTAGCCCATTTTCACACAAAGGAAGTAGCTCAAAGTGCTTTAAACTTTGGATGTTAAGTGAACAGCCAAATATTGGAACTGAAAGTAAAATCTCTAGATGCATCCTCCGTAGAGCATCCTGGGATGTCTAACCCTTCCAATGCTCCAATATTATATTGCATTTTGTGATTGTTGTACATCACGCTTGTGATGTCAGATAATACAGTCAATTTCCTTATGTTGTATTAATAATACCAATAATATATGTTGTATTAATAATGGCAAAACAAACTACCAGTAACGTTTGTATGTTGTATTGATAATACCAAAACAAACTGCTCACACCAAAATTGTCAATCATTCCCTAAAGAAATTAAAGATTAATAGAAAATTTTTTTCATAATAATAAATGTATATTTATCAACTTTTGAATGTGGAAGCTGCAGGTAGAAGCAGAGATTCAAGGAGCTGATTTAAGCAAAGAATTCAAGTAAATCTGTGTTTAGTACTATTAAGTCTTTAATAAAATAAACTGAGCTCACTATTGTTTCTACTTTATTAAACTAAGTGTTTAAAAGTGTTCACTTTTAAATATATATTTGACAATTTTTGAATGTGGAGGCTACGGGTAGAACCAGAGATTCAAGGAGATGATTTAAACAAGGAATTCAAGTAAATCTGGGTTTAATATTCTGAAGTCTGGGATTACATTAACTGAGTAGTGTATTGTTTCTACGTTATAAAACTAAGTGTTCAATTTTGACCTTTTGCTTCAGTTAACTCAAGTACCACAGCTGAATGACTGCAGGACAAGTATAAAATAGAGTAGGCACTACTAATTCATGTATAAAGTGCAATCCAGGCTTATCCTGCTGCGTACTACTAATGTTTTTTTAATTTGAACTGATGTGCCCTGGCATTATCATGCTTTTGGTGTTCTAAAATGTCAAGAGATGGGCCCAATTAACTTTTTTTTTCTTTCTTCCTTGCATTCTATTACTGATTCTGGTGGTAAACAACTATTCCACCTGCTAGACATTTTCAAAAAGCAGATCTAAGGGAAAAGCTCAGAGACATTAAAGGGGAACTTGTATAGGCTGCAGTGCCTTGAGGATAAGAGAAGGAACAGAAGGGATCAGATCATTTGCTCTCGGAATGACAGAGAACATTTACACACTATATAATGGAAAGGGAGACGCAGTGGAAATTTGCAGAGACACAATGAATTTTTAGATCCCATGTCACCACGGGTTTAAGTGCAACTGCATAAACTTAAAATGACTAAACTTGTTGATTTAATGAGCACACAACTACTTCAAAGTAATTCATTTTAAAGATTAGGACCAATAATGTGTTTGTGCAGATCCATTTTTTAAGAAATGTTTTTTAGACTTAAGTAGGACACTTTGCTGTTTGTTCAATTTGCCAGGGCTAAAGCTCTCAGAATTTTATTTTGCCAGTCTAGCCATTCAAATGACCATTTCAATAGAACAATTGTGATGAGAACAGGCCAAAAACTTGCCTATTCTATTCACCTAGATTGTCTAAAACAACAAGTCGAGATTTAAAGGTTCTTAAAGCCCAACTCCCCACCATACTACTTGATAATTTAGTCCATGTTTCTATGGCTCTTTGCATGAATAAAAACTTTCTAACATTTGTGTAAAAACTGTCCTTAACACCTTTCCAACCACGTCCCTGTGTTCTTGTAGCAGAATTGATTTTCCCTTGTATTAATTCCTTTAATAAGTTTAAACACTTCAATTGTGTCACCTCTCAATCTCTGTTTGCTAAAAAATATGCAAAATAAAAAGACGGGTCAGTTTTGTCTTCATAAAATCCTTACCCGATGTGTGTCCAGTTGCTTCTGAACTGCAGGAACGTCCCCTCCAACAGGTTTCTGTCTCTGCAGTTCATCATTCTTTAGCTGGAGCCAAGCAAGAAGTTCTTGAAGGGAAAGGTGTAGTCTCTTCCACTGCTCGCTGCTGGCCTCCAGATGAGATCTGAGCACAGAGAAACAGACACGTATAAGAAACTGTACTTGTAAATGTGCTTTTAAGCCAAAAGGGATACTTTAAATGTAGAAGTGGCAGAATACACTTTTCCAGTAATGTCAATTGCATATCAACTCAAGGTGTTCCTGCTCTTATAAATCATTATTTTCATTTTTTGTGTAAGAGGTATTTCATAATTGAGTAACATAACTTTATTTATCTTCCCATCCATTTTCTGCAACTACTCAACCAATTTCATCTCCTACAATTGACTTTCCACATTAATATCCTATCTATTGGAGGAATTGGTTACACAGATTGGGATGGGTAAAACACACCATTGAACACGTATTTATTTATTTATGTTTTTTTATGTCATGAGTAATTTTTAAAATTATTCAATATTGACAATTAACACTTACATAGAGCCATTATAAGAATCTGATATATGATATTCATTTACTTTGCATTTTTACATGTCATTTTTCTTTTTTTTTCATAATTCATTCGTTTTGGGTCCCTCTTAATCTGATTTTCAAGTCAAAGCAGGCCAGAGTCTAGCACATTAAATTTCTTCAGGATCATCTCTGAAGGGCAACATTTATTTACACCATCATGATACAAATAAAGTAAAATTCAAAGAATATGCTAAAATGCGAAACATTTAAATCCAACATTTAAAATGAAAAGAAAAAATCTAGATATTTTTTTCAAGAAACTCAATGAATCATAGTGTATAAACCTTAGTTAGAAGCAAACTAATAGACATGTTAAAATAAAAAGTGCATCACAAGGAACTGAGACAGTACAAGGAAGAATGTTTGGATTCTTTGTAATCACTGAACTACTCTTCTCTGCAGGCCAATGTTTGTCAGCGTCTCTCTCAATTTATTTCCCGACTCTGTAGTGTTTACAGATGGGCTCAGCTTCTTGTTGTTAATCCCTTTTCTGACTTGCCTGTCACTTCCCACAGATATGCAATTTCAAATGTAATGCTTACATTCCTTTAAATAAATGATTTTTGTTATACATGTGTATGCCTGGATCTTTCTATAAACTATGGGTTACACACTGACTGTGCCAACAGCTTGCCAAGATGTGATGAATACCTGATTCATTCCCTGTGCAGAAATTCCAAGGTGCTGTAATTAATCCTATATTTTAGTGGGTATAAAATAGGGTAAATACGATTCATTAAAAAATCTTTAAGCTCTAAAGACATTATTTGTGGTGGTTTCAAATTTACTATATTTCATCTGTCTGCATGAATAAAATGGGGTTAAGATGACATAAAACAAAATACACTTTTGCTAGCACTTGGAAGGAAATTCTTCCACGTCAGGCTGTAGTTCCTCAATCTAGAAAAAGCCACTCTAAAAATTTGTAACAAACTGACAGAACGTGGGATAAGATGGATTGGCAGAACTAAAGGTTTTGAGTGGGATAGGATGTGATGAAAAATGTAGAGTGCCTTATTTTGCTGTTGAGGGCTAACTAGAAGATCCAGGCAATGATAAAAGTAGAATATGTGTGAACACAATTGAATCAGAATTAACATAGCACATACAACACCTGATTAAAGTAAAGAAAAGTAGCTCTCTGCTTATTCTTCAGTATTCACATTTAAGGATATTCTGCTGAAAACATGATTGGAATAACCTACATCTGCAATTGTGTTTTATCTAAAGCAGAAGATTCTCGGCCCCATACGTGATTATAGCAATTTAAATTGACAACCATAAAATCTTTACAAGAGGGCCCAAATAATGACACAGCCCGCAATTCACTATACTACTTGCTTAGCACTGGCTAAGTGAGGTAAAAATCTTAAACAGAGACCAATGTGAATATATTCCAAACAGATTAAAAGTAACAGCATGTGCACTATTCACTTTCACTTTTATTATGAGAGCTTAACTTTTGTTAGAAATAATCAAATACCTTTAAACAAATACTTAATGAAATGATAACAAATTTCAATCTTCAGCATAAAAGGAAAAACATATTTCTTTTAGATTCTTACCACCGCAGTAAGTGGGGTAAACCAGCATTTATTTTTCCTAGACATGTACTGTAATGGCAAGTCAGTAACTTTTGAAAATGTGAATTTTCATTGAAATGACAGTGTAAAATGAGTTACGAGGATTGCCAGCTCTAAGAGAAAAATTAATTCATTGTGCACCCTAAATCTTTTCTATTAACTGCATAAATGCATTTCCACTATGTTAATTGTAGAAATATAGAAACCATCACAAAATGTTGCAAATAATACAGCCTTTGTGATAAAAAATGTATGTATATTTCTTGCATTTTGTAAATGGCCTATGTAACTTTAATAAACAGAATTCCTGCACTGAACAGAAAACTGAACATGTGAACACATAAATTACAATTTCCCAAGTGTTCAATATGCAAAAAGTCTCATAAATTATTATTAAAAGGAATGACAGACCAAAGGTGACATATCTTGACCAGCACCCACTGAGGTTTTTATCTAACTTTGAATATAGAAAATAAGTAAACAATGTGTGCAGAACTGAGTCGGCTTTTGGACTATAAACACTTCAGAGCATCTGTTGAAGTTGCAAATGCCTCACTTCTGGATGGGAAGCATGGGCACTAATGCACTGTACAGGACACAGGTTTGTCTTTTCCAGATTAAACACTGTTGATGTTGTTTGTCCTAACAGGAGAAAGGCAGTTTTTCCCATCTTGTTTAGATCATGAAAAATAAATTTCATGAAGTTAACACCTTCTAATATATTAGAAGTTGTGTTTATCTGAAACAGATATCCCTTGATTTGGAATTTAAATGTTCTTCTTGTGCAGGTATGGACAGTTCTTGGCCACCTCGAACCTATGTTGATAGTTTAGGTGCTGACTCTAACTGGACCAGTGGGTAGTGTTATAAAAATGCTTTGAGGGGAGATATCTTCAAGGACTTCTAAATATCTGCTTATGTTTAGTAACTCTCCTAATAAATATGGATGGCTAATTTCAATTACAAGCCTTCCCAAACATACAGTATAAGAGGCCTATGCCTTTTGTCTGGCACCTTGATAAGACCAATAAACAGTAATGGATAACATATCCGTTAGTCATACTTGAAGAGAAAAGAGAAAATAAAACCTTATAAAGAGAATTTTTAATTTTTAAATAGATAGATAGATAGATAAGATAGATAGATAGATAGATAGATAGATAGATAGATAGATAGATAGATAGATAGATAGATAGATAGATAGAGTAGATAGATAGATAGATAGATAGATAGATAGATATCGTAACACTAGATGGTGCTATACCAGCGCTTAACCCAACACACAGACACTGACAACATGAATTAAAAGCACCAAGAAGTTTAATTTCCTTTGCCTTCTTGTACAGTGCCCAAAGCACCTCAGCCACAATAAACAGGCAATAATAGCAATAATACACACAATAAAGCACAATATTTTCTCCTCCACTCCTAGGTCACACACCTACCGACTCCGGCTCCCTACTGGGTCTCCAACAGTCCTTGAAATAGTCCTTGACCCAGAAGTGCTTCTCCTCTTCTGCCCATGTGACTTGCCAGGACTTCCGGGTCAGATGGAGAACTTATTTTTTCTTCAGCCCAAAAGTACTTCGGGGCTTCCGTCCCCACGACTTTGGAGTACTTCCGGGCTATGTAGACAATAAAAACTCCCAGGTCTCCCTGCAGCATCTCCTGGTGGCACCCACAGTACCCAACAGGGCTGAGAAGGCAAACTCCAAACCCCATGGTGCCCAGCGGGAATCCGGGGCACTACTATGCTGTAGGGAACTCACCATCTGGCGTCTTGGGAGAGGCAGTATCCCACAGTAGCTGCCTTCCCCTCCCCTTCTCTTCCCTGGTCAACCTGGCCGTGATAAGCTGCCGGCCATCCGCCACACTATCTATCTATCTATCTATCTATCTATCTATCTATCTATCTATCTATCTATCTATCTATCTATCTATCTATCTATCTATCTATCTATCTATCTATCTATCTATCTATCTATCTATCTATCTATCTATCTATCTATCTATCTATCACAATTTGTCTTTTTTTTATTGCTGCAGTGAACAGTGAAACAGGGCAGATTGTGGGTGGCTGCCACTGATGTAAATGCAAAGACATATTTCATCCATCCATTTTCCAACCCGCTGAATCCGAACACAGGGTCACGGGGGTCTGCTGGAGCCAATCCCAGCCAACACAGGGCACAAGGCAGGAACCAATCCTGGGCAGGGTGCCAACCCACTGCAGCCAGACAAGATCGGGCGCTTTTACACTGGTGTGGCCGTAAGCAAAGACATATTTTTCTGCTTAAAATTAAGTGTTGTTTCATTCACCCAATAAACCTGCTGAAACCAGTTTTGGAGTGTTGCACTGATATAAATATGACTATACAGACACATTCATTTGTTCTTATTTGAAAGAAATTATGTCAAGGACTAGAAATAAAACATGTTTGTTTCTTTCCTCCATAGCCCTGAAGTTGCTGACCCAGAAGAGAAACTTTAAGTGAACCTGACTTTGTTCACCAGTGCATCTACAAAAGGTCTCCAAACATACAAATAACAGCCTCCTGACCCAGAAAGAAGAGAGGAGCCGTGACTTATGGAGGAAGACTAAAAACTGCTGTAGAGGCTGTTGGCAGTGAGCATAAGCTATTCAGTTTCTAAAAAAGGAAATTAAAATGAGCTTTTCCCTCTAGAATCTCAACTCTTTATCTTGCTATTTTACAACACATATCGAAATGCACAAAACTGACAGACTCCATTAACATGGCATTAAGATGAACAAATAAAATAATGATTAAGTGATGCATTTGCTCGAAATATAAATGTTTTATTTAAAGATAAAAATGATGATGGCACCATTCAGCCCCTAACTTGTCAAAGTGATCCAGGATTCCAGCAAAACAGTTTGCTGCAGCTCTGCTTTTTTTATATCTTCAAAGCAACAGAATCCTACCTCAGACTCAGAAATGAATAAATCCATGCCATTATGGTATAAAAGATTCCTGTATTGTTCACATGAGCATTATGTATTTGTAAGTCAAGTCGCAAATTTGAAATTCTGCATCTGTATTCCAAAAAAAAAAAATACTCATCTAATGCCATTATATAGTAATAAGGCAGAAAAGTATTACTTGATCAGCATAAAAAAGCATGCTGATGCTTCAAAAATGTTTCCATGGAAACTTGGTCTGATTCAAGGTGAACTACAATGAAAGACCTCAGCACAGAAAACATAACAATAAATAAACAAGCAAATAAAATCAATACACAGACCAACATTTATGTGGAACCATTCTGTGCTCTGTATGGAGAGCACAACTGTCTCTTGTTCTTTTGCAGCGCTTAAATGGCTCCATTACTGAATATATCAGATCTAAAATACTTCCACATAATGAACCCAGCATCCTGTATACGCTTATGGATATAAGTTATCTTCATTCATGATTAAAATTACTTTCCTCTTGAAATATTTTCAGAAGAATGCCTTCATTCAGTGCACACTCAAAGTTTCATTGCGTGCCTGACTGTTTTGACACAATATCTGATAGAGAGCTCCTTTACAGTACAGAAACTTGGCAAGCAACCACTCCTGTTCCCTGATACCTTGTTCATAATGTCAAGAAAAATGTATTTATAAAGGGCACCGCAGTAGGGGCCTGGAGTAATAAATCTGGGCCTGTTATGTTTCACCTAATGTGCATCAAACAGCTGCATCACCTACATAGTGTAAAGAAGCCATATCGGACACTCTAAAAAGATAACATGCACCTTAAAATTCTGCTCTGTGTTAATTATAAAAAATGCATAAGTTGTGATAATGCATATTAGCACCTATAAAGATACATTCTTGTGGTCTTGTGAACACAAAATCAATCTGCCTATATTAGAAGGAAAAAGATCAAAAGGTTATTTCATTGATATCTGCATCAAAGGCATTCAGCAAGTCATAGAATGAATATCTAATGCTAGACTGAAGCCATTTAAAGCATCTCAACTAAAAAAAGGCTGCATTTTTAAATTCCCTAGCGAGGCACAGCTCAGGCTTTTCTTCTCACGTGATGGTGTGTCCCACAACAGCTCATTCACGCACTGGCCAGAAAATCATGACTTGCAGTACACTGCTTGAATGCCTTAGCTTAGTAACAGAAAACAGCGTGAAGGGGAAAAAAAAATTAACAAGAGACATGGATAAACAAATATGGTCTGGCCTCACTGTCTTAGTATCAAGCACTTGTCTTTAAATTTCAAACTTGCTTAGCTTGGCAACAAAATACGCTTGTTATTTTTTCATATTTCTCCTTCCTAATCTGTCACACCCAGATTGAGTTTTTTTTACACTGACCATGTTTCCATTACAACAAAATTGTAACAAAAATATACCAAATACCTCGAAAAATGTAATCAGATTGAGTTTAACCTCATTTCTCTTCTTTCCATTACTTACTGTCTGCCATTTGACCAATCATCATTACTAAATTATGATCAGTGTTGTCCTGCTCGTTAGATAAAGGCAGAATACATAAAGTGGTCTCAATAAGGAAAAAATAAAAGGATTGCACAGTTTAGACAGAAGGGTACTGGGGCAGAGAAAGCTGGTATCCTGACACTGGCATGAGAAAGCGAGAGCCACCAGGGAGAGAAAAGGTGATGCTGACTACAAAAAAAGGGTGTTTAAAAAAGATTATATGATGGCAGAGGCGTAGCCAAGGTGGGTTTGCCAAACTGGTAGTGGCTCAAAAAAATAAAACCTAATGATCGCAGCACAGTGTTCTTAAAATACCTTTTACATAAAAAAAAACAACAAAATATGCTAAATAAATACGTAAATTAAAACTGCTATGTATGCAACTGATAGTTTTTCCAAATGGGGTGAAAGGGGCAATAAAAAAGGAGACAATTGTAATAGAACAAAACAGCTAATCCAAAAATTAAGGACACAAAGCAGGACTTTCATCTCAACTTTTTGTTCTTCAATACATTATTACTGTAGCTAAAATGTTATCTGATTAGCCAGCTACATTGGGCTGCTGCAGAAAAAAGGAAAGCATCATCCAGCATCTGCTAATATTGAGGTCACTACTATTGTGACTTAGTCAGTTGAAAAAATATAATTGTGCATCTCTCACGATTCAGAATAAACATTGGAGTGCTAGAGTCAGGGGTATTAAATTAGGCTGGTAATCTTGATTGGCAGAAGTGTAAGGAACACAATTTTGTGCCAAAATGAGATAAATAAAAAAGTAATTATGAAATAATCACGTGAAAAAAAGAAATGATATGTATATATATATTTAAATGAGTTATTAAATTTTTAAAAACTGCAACAATGTGTATAAAAGATTGATCAAGTATGTTTAATAGGTCATTACCTAACAATATCCATCCATCCATTATCCAACCCACTATATCCTAACTACAGGGTCATGGGGGTCTGCTGGAGCCAATCCCAGCCAACACAGGGCGCAAGGCAGGAAACAAACCCCGGGCAGGGCGCCGGCCCACCACAGACCTAACAATATATAGATCTTATTCACACGGCTACAAATAATTCATTCATTGGTTTAGATCCTCTGGCAGTGGCTATACTAACATTGAAACTATTTATCCACTGCAAATATTTGTGAAGGTTTTTTGATTAAAGTAAATATAAAAAGTGACCCATTCATGTAGTTTTTTCTAGCTCCTGTTAAATGGAGCCAAGGAGAAAGCTCTGAAGCATAAGTGCGCCTTACTATCACCTGACAACCATCTGATTGCAATATCTTCAAGTTTCTGTTGTTTTCCTTTAATTCCATTATATTTAAAATTATCCACTAAAAACATTAAATAAACTGGCATTCCATGAAAAGGCACACAGAAATCCGTGTCTATAGGGAAAAAAGCCCCTTCCCTCATCATTTATGGAAACGTGTAAAATCCTGCAAACTGGGGTTAAATTTAAATTTTATAATTTAAACTGGGGTTTATCATTTAAATTTTATAGGTAAACACAAATATTATAAATCTTTGGTGAAGGATGTGAAATCATGTGACTTGGTGGTATTGGAAGCCAGTTGTAAAGCTGAATGGCCATCCTGGAAAAGTAACCTTGATAAGGTACCAGGAAAAACAACAACCCTATGATTTTAGAAGCACTATTCAATTACAGTATTCTTGCAGTTCACAGTCATTCTTTTAATTGGAAGTAGTAAGGCTTATAGTAAGCAGTTTCATAGATCAGTGCATACAGAAAGAAACCACAGCATATTCATAGAGAACCACATAAACAGCAAAATTCAGTAGACATCATAACTGAGAAGCAGAATGATATGAAGAACAAAGTCTCAGTCAAAACAATGTCAGATTCCTAAAGAAGCAGATCTGAAAGAGCTTCAGGAACAGCTGCATGAGCTTTTCCCAAGAGGCTTTAGCATAATGAAGAGAAAAGTTTCAGATCTCCAGTGTCTTGCAGGTTTATGCAGGGTGAGTAGCGTGCTCAGGTACTCTGGGGCATTCTGATGCAGAAAGTAATAAATGACAGGCAGGGTCTTGAAGAGAGTTTCAAATTGACTGCAGTAGACTGTAGTAGGCCATGTGAGAAGGGTTTTAAACCCTAAATAATTATGATTAAATTTGGCTTTAGGAGCAAATCATGAACTCTACAATGCTGATATACACTGAATGATGCAATGCTGTACTTTATGCATATCTGCAGTACACAAAGTAGCTTCATCCTATAATAAATTAATCTTCTTCTAATGTATTACTTTTAATTCATCTTAGATTTAGCTTTATGTCTACAGGTCCCAAAAAACTATCTTTAAATGGTTTGTAAAATGGTTAATTTCATGCTGGTTTATTGCATGCCTTTCTGACGTCCTGATTGCATTTAAAAGTGGACCGATATGTTTTGTATGCTTCACGTAAAAAAAAACTTTCCTGCTGGGTTTCCAACAAATATTGGTTAAAAATGTATATTGTTAAAGTTAATATCTGTTTGAGCAACCTTCATTCAGTGTTGCTGTTGTTCTTACATTGTTTTGATAAAAGCTCTGGCAAAGAAACTCTGGGGAAGAGTAAGAACTTCTATCCAGCTATTTTCCAACCCACGCATCCAATTCAGGGGCTTAGAAATCTGGCGTCTACCTCGGCAGCCAAAGACACAAGGCTACAAAATGCCTTAAGTGAGATACCAGGGAGCATTAAGTAAACGGTATAAAAGAGATCAAGTTGGATTCCCAGCCGAAGAAATCTATACATTATGTCATGAGAGCTTCACATGCCGCACACAGCAGCTTCACATATTATGTGCTTCCTTGTTAACCAGTAGATGTTCTCATTGTATCAACTGATTGATTTAAGCACTGAATTCGTATTACCTGAATCAAGAGACTCAAGGAAATTAATAATTGTTTATACCCCAGTATTATTTTACAATTAGCTCTTAATGAATAATATAGACATTAAAATATACAGTACTTTTTTTATTTTGAACAAAAATCTATCCCAGCATTAAAGGTTGGTTGCAATAGCCTGAACAGAAGGCTATTTTTCCTTACTTGTAGCATACTTCTGCATCTTACAATTAAATGATCACAATTCCATCTCCTTCGCTCAATAAGAATAGTATCCCAAGATGCCCATGGAGCTTGACCTTGGTCTCCGCTGAAGCTGCCTTTCTGTCCCCACGTGACATCAGCACTGCTGATGGGTTTAGCACAAGACACATTGCCTACCATAAGGTCGCTATTGGGTGACCAAGTGGCGTAAGAAGTACTCTGAAAACAATCCCAAAGGAAGCCACTGTCTGAAAGAAAACTTTATTGTTTTGCAAACACCTAAATAAATAATATAATATGAAACAGTGGTAGTCATGAGTGCATGCAATGTGTTTATTTAATCTTTCAGGTACTGTTTCAATTTTAGAAATAAAGGTTTATTATTAAGGAATATACAGTGTAATACTTTCAGTTTTCATGGTCAGAATGCATATAGTAACAAATATATAATACATATTTAATTGTTATGTTGGAGCCAAGGTTCATTTCCTGGCCAATGAATAATTTCCCTTTTTTTGAATTACTGTTTTTCATGTGATGTCATGCAATTTCTGCTTTTCATTGCATATTTATTTACCGTGTACTTAAGTGTTCTTACATTCCTTGTTTTTTGTAGGTGGAAACCCAAAGAGGTGGGGCCACCACGACATCATTTGCTGAAGGATTGCCTTCGGTCTTTATATGTGAGGCTGGGGAGTCAGCCCTACAATGGATTATTGAGTATTGTCTGGGGTATTATTATAAGCAATGTTTTTCCTTTTCTAGCTTAATGGATTTTTTTGCTTCTCTTCTGGAACAGTCTCATTTGGATTATATTTAGCATTTATTTTCCCTTGATTACCTTTATGGACACCGTTGTCTCATCTTATTTGCAAGTTTGGCATCTGTGGTTTTGACTCACCGCGATTCAAAAATATTTTTAAAAAATCCAGAATATTCTAGAAAAAAGAACACTTGAAATTCCTATGTGTGGTGCTGCCTGATAAATACACACAAGAAACAATATGCACAGGCTGATGCTGCTGAATATCCATGGCTAGCCTTCCCTCAGCCCCACTGTATTTGCTTTGTGCATGCAGTCATCTTTATGCTTTTATACAAAGTGCTGAGGATGCACAGTTTTGGCACATTCGTGTGGTGTTCAGGAACCATAGAGCTGCAGGTAAGGTGGGCCGATCTTTATATCCTTTTTGATTGTATTTTTGACATTTCCTATTTTTTCATTTATTTCTAATATATTTTTTTATTTATAAAGATCCTAGTTTGAACTTGGGTTATCAAACCAGCATCAAAAGGGCGTTTTTTGTATATTTCTGGAGCATATGAGATAATTTGAAACTTTTAACTCTAGCTCCCCATTTGTGGGCCTTGTAGGCCAAAGCCTGCCTGTGAAGTTTGGGTTTGGCTGTTGTGATTGAGCCACTAGAAAATGATTTTCTTGTTTTTGCAACATTCTTTGAGACATTTATACATGGCAATATTAGATTATGTTATTAAGTATTCCTAAATGGCTTTAGTTACTATTTTTATCATCTGGGACAAAGTTTGTTTTACTATTTATATGTTATTTCTCTCTCACAATGGCATCTTTGTTTTTGGTTACAGGCACCACCATTTTGTTGTATACTTGACTGTGATGCATCACTTAGTTACTTGTGGTGCATTTCAGTTTGTTACGATAATCTGACATCATTAGCATGACAGCTTAAATACCAGTGTGATAACCTATTAGCTATCCGTGATTTGGATAAAAATACTATTCCTAAACTCTTGCTTCGTGAACTTTGATTTTAGTCTTACTGGTTACAAACATTTTAGCTTTTGTCAATCTGACATCAATTTTCCTTCACATCTTGATTATGGCACTCTTTTGACTTTGATTTGATTTCCTGGTCCAATCCTTTATTCAATCACACTGCTATGTGCTATGACACAATGCTGGTGGCCTAGGGGTAGGGCTATATCCAGGCAGGTTGGTGAAGATTTTGGCCTTCTTTGTGGGTGTTTTAAGCTTCATTTGTTTTTTGCCATTTTGTGTGCAGTACCACAATAATATGCAACACGTGATATATTTACAAAAGTATACTCGTTCATTTGTCTCAAGCAGAATATATTACTGCAATTCTTTATGATTAAATTTTTTTATTTTTCAATAACTACTCTACAGTTAACTCAAACAAAGGCAGAAAGAGTCATAACTACTGCTAAGACGTATGACTATATAAAAGCACGTGTTAAATCACTTCCCTAAGTTTAGAGTTGATACTGAAATCTTCCTTTTCACACACCTTGCAGAAATGAATGCTGCCTGTATTCCAGGAGATACATTGTGATCTCAAGATGCATGCTTTCATAATTTCATGAGGAATAAATAACGGTGGTGCAGTGGTAGCGTTGCTGCCTCGCAGTTAGGAGACCCGGGTTCGCTTCCCGGGTCCTCCCTGTGTGGAGTTTGCATGTTCTCCCTGTGTCTGCATGGGTTTCCTCCGGGTACTCTGGTTTCCTCCCACAGTCCAAAGACATGCAGGTAAGGTGGATTGGTGATTCTAAATTGGCCCTAGTGTGTGCTTGGTGTGTGGGTGTGTTTGTGTGTGTCCTGCGGTGGGTTGGCACCCTACCCAGGATTGGTTCCCTGCCTTGTGCCCTGTGTTGGCTGGGATTGGCTCCAGCAGACCCCCGTGACCCTGTGTTCGGATTCAGCGGGTTGGAAAATGGATGGATGGATGGATAAATAAATGAAGAAAGCAGAGAGTGCCTTTAATTATAGGACACTCGAACGCTTGAACAATCAGCCTACAATATTAGAAAAACTCCAACAGACAGGATTTAAATCAGTGCTGAAGCCTAGCTAGTTTAGAACAGCATACACAGGCGGAGTGGTGGCTCTGAGGCTAGGGATCTGCACTGGCAATCGGAATCAGTTCGAATCCTGTAAATGCCAATAGGGACTCTGCTCTGTTGGGCCCTTGAGCAAGGCCCTTAACCTGCAAATGCTAAAGGCTTTGAGTAGTGAGAAAAGCGCTATATAAATGCAAATTATTATTATTATTATACATTTGTTAGGGCTGCTGCCAAGTCTACTTCATATTAATCTTTTATGGCACTTCAGTTAAGTTAGCAATTGCTCTAATTAGCTGCTATTAACTTTCCACTGTGTTTCTCTTCTCAGTGATGATGGTGACACGCATCAATCATCATATATATATATATATATATATATATATATATATATATATATATATATATATATATATATATAGATATGTGTGTAATGCTTATTTTTGCATTTATTGCATGGATTCTTCCATGTTTCACTGTTATGTTTTATGTTTATGTTGCACTTCTTTACTCAAATGTGGATTGCATATTTATATTCAGTTAACTGAAAGTGTGCTTGATTAGAATAAACTAAATTGAATTATCTCAGTAAGTTGTTTTCTTATATTGATTTGCTATATGATGGAAATGCAAAGATCCAAAGACATACCATACCAACATTTTTTTTAACATTTTTTTGATTTTATTAAAATCAAATAACATTCCATACAAGCAAGTCAAGTTTAACAAAACTAGGTTCGAAACAAATCAACCATGCCAACATAAACAACTTTAAGCACCTTTATCATGCTTCAATACAGTATTCGATATATAACTAATGACTTCAAAAAAAAATCACACATCGTCTCCTCTGCTTGAGCTGTGGAATGATTATTAAGTATGCCTGCTTGCTTTATTATTCTAAAGGATTACGGTTTTCTTAAATTTTGCTTTCATTAAGAATTTCCTTCTTGGATCATCACTAATTTCTTACCTAAGCCCACCTCTACATGTCTAGTACATCAAACCAGTTTGTGTTTTCAGCTTTAGCTTTTAATTCTAGTCTAGTCTAGTTTCTTATTAATATCAGCTTTCATAACAAACTCATAAAAGTTGGTCATGGGGCGCTAGAGAATCTGCTGAGAAATGAAAACAAATCCGATGTACCTTGTTGCCATTCTAACCCTCCCCAATGTAAGCAGCTTAGAAAATGAATGAGAGAGCACTCATGTAAATGTAAATATTCTGGTTTCATTAGAGGTGAAGAAAGATGTAAATGGCATCTCTGAAATGATTTCAGTGTGAAGAAAAAACTGTATCTTGTAAAGTTCAAGAGATGTTAAGAAAAGCAGCTCTTTTAGAAGAAGCAGTCAATAATTTCATAAGAGGGTGACAGTTGTGTTGACTCTAAAAGCTTATGCTCCAGCACAGGGGTATCCGTCTTTGCCCATATTACCACCAGTCCCATATGGGATGCAGCTAAAGTATTTCACAACCTTGAGCAAGGTAGACTGAAAAACAGTGAGAGTGAGAAACCCTTGGACAAGGGGACATTTATTGTGTGGACAAGGGATACACTGAAGCCAATATTTAACCAATCATTTCAAGATCAGTGATGCAGGTCTCAGAATTTTTCAAAATAAACCATGAAAACAGAAAACAATGCCACCACTCTTCACAGGAAGTTCATAAGAAAAAAAGTACACATACCTAATATTCAATGACTTCTTGCGCAGATCGCTCCATCTGACATTCATGTTATCCAAACGGCGCTGCAGCAGTGTAGCATCTTCAGAGCCCTCCAGAGACTTTAGGATTCTTTGTCCATTTTCATCCAGATTGTGGAACACTTCTGTATGGGCTTCAATTTCAGCTTGCAGGTCCTGAGCAACAAAACAGAAAAAAAAATCACAATTCACACATTCTATTTTGTTTTTTGTTTGCATTTTTTCATCCTTAATCCTTTGTAAAGCTTTGCTATTGATTTCTAACTAGCATTACCCTAATGTGACTCTGATCAGCAATATTACTTTGGCCCATTGTCTCTCAGCCAGGTTAGCCATACCAATATGAGCATGTGATCTCCTCCCAAGCGCTGAGTAAAGCAATTAAGTATGTTTTAAATTCTCTCAGTGAAGTAAAAACCAGTCTGTGCTGCGGTAGAATTCTTTACAAGCAAAATACATACTGATGTTTTCAATAAAGAGCTTAAATGATGTTAAGACTGTGTTTTGTATTCATAAGAATTACTTACTGCTTTGAAATCACTTTTTTTTTTGTCTGCCATCTCTGGACTCAATGGTACAAAACAACCCCACATTTTATATACCATTCAACTCGTCTTGATGTCTAATTATGTAAAACGTTGTGCTTTTGCTTTTTGGTGTTCCGCCCTATTTTTGACCCACATTGTTAGACCATTTTTTGAGCATATTTTGCGCAAGAACCTTATGATAAAAACCAAACCAACAGGTGTCTTCAGCAAAAGAGATTAGAGGGATTTGAAGGTGTGCCTGCTACATTAGCTGACCCCAAGGTTTCACTCCTTAAAGCGATACAAGGTGTCAAAGTTACTCCTTCTCATAAAACTTTGAAAAAATGGAGATTGGTAATGTAGACTTGTAGAGGGCTGTTTTATGCTGTTATTAGGTCACTGATCACAAATATGATTATATTTTTAATATTTAATTCTTTACTTGTGGTCCTAGCTCTCTAAGAGCCACTCCTAGAAGGTTAAAAATGGCAAGTGTCAAACATAAGCACATGGGGGATTCTTTATAGAATATTTCAAGGTCAGTGAGATCACAAAAATGAAGTTATTTTTGATTCTTTACAAGGGATGAGCCCTCAGTGGACCTCTATTAAAATATGAAAAATTATACATCTCTATTACAAACCAGAATATTTAGACTGTAAACATTTAAACATTTAACATTTAAATGTATCAAATATTTAACTCAGCTATTTTTGTTTATTATGTGCTTGTAACTCATGAAGTAAATCCTTATGTTTTATATCAATGCATCAAATTAGACCAGGTTAGTCTAATTCAGACTTTATTATTTTATGTTTTTTGTGTCCTGTAAATTCTGTAATTTTCCTCTCTCTTATAACTTCTTTTATTGTACAGTTTACAGTTTTGCACCATTTCCTTTTCTTACCTTCTTGCAATTAAAGCCTTCAGGTATAACATGAAGTGTCCTACATACAGTTTTCATTCTGGTAACATCAGTTCTTGTCTCAGACATTACCATTTGCTCATGTTTGTTTGGCTTCCTTCCTCGGATTCCCTTTGAGTTTTGGTCATTGTAAGCTGGTTGGATGGATTTCCTGGTTTATAGACTTTGCTCTGGTTTAAAGATTTCATCTTTGGATTTGGTTAATTTTGGAGTTGCCTTTTTTGCTAATAAAATTTGCAATTTTTTTAGGGCCACGGTTTTTTTATTGTTTCACTCTCTCATTTTGGAATTTAAAGAACTGGCCTTTTTGAGAGTAGCCTGATTTTGAATTCCAGGGCTAGGCCTACCCATAGTTTTGAAACCTACTGGGGGTTTTCAATCACCTTTTTTGAATTTCATGAGCTAAAATCTTAACTGATGGCTGAAGGAACTGGTACCATGGCTACACCTCCAAATTTCCAGTATGAATTCCTTCCCCACAAAGAAAATAACAGGTTGATATTTAATTGGTAAAACATCATGAATGAGACCTGAGATATATGGAGGATGGCAAAATGCTTACAATTCAGTAATGTAATCACTAGCTATGCAACCAGTGCCATTTATTTGTAACATTTTTAAAGAGTACTCAATTAAAGCATATAATGAATGAAGATCTAGGAAAGTTTCCCGTGTTCATCACACTTCTCCAAGAAAGATAAGTGACTTTTTAATAATGCAAATTTATAATGAAGTTATCAGTAACTAACTATTGTCAATTTCATTTTCTCTGCTTTTAATTTATTATGTCTTAGATTGGATAGAAGTCTGTTCCACCAAAAGAGGATGCAAGGTAGAATCAGTCCCTGGCTGTAATGTTTAACTATGGTTGGCCTGCAGAGCTACACTCTTGCAGCATAGGAAGTGACAGTCTCCTGTTGACCTAACATCATGTTTTTTAAGCTTTCTGTAAGAAAGCATCTGCTGAGGAAACGGAATTGTATGAAAACAGGTAAACTCTACATGGAATCAAACATAGTACAGTCAAGGATCTTATTCACTTTATCACCATACTATACTTTCATGAAATTACCAGTATTCAATTTATGTGACATGGTGACGTCAATGCTGCCTGACCTCGACTCGGCCACCATGTGGGTTGAGTTTACATGTTCTCCCTGTGTCTGCCCTGTTTTTCTGTGGATACTCCCGGGTCCTTGAACATCCAGAACACATACTGTAGAATACAAATTCACCCAGTATGAGTAGGACTGGGTGTGTATGTTGCACAAGGTAATGTCATCCTAGAGTTGTTTCCAGAGTGCCCTATCACTCTGTTACACTATAATAGAAAATCGAGATTCTGAAAATGAATAGCTGTTCTGTTGATTTAAACCTTCTGAAAAATATGTGAAAATTTACAAAGTCTAATACTTCAATTCAACTTAGTTCTTCTGTCATTAAACCTTACAGTACAATGAAAACTATTTGTTGCTAATCCTTGTGTGCAGAAATATACGCTAACAATATCAATACACTAGCTGTGCAATCCATCTAAGATGGAGTGAAAACTAAATAATCAACATAGACCTCAGCATTAACATTTGCAGTGAATCATCTATTGGAATGTATTTTGCAACACATGTAGTAAATAAAATCCATTGTATTTGTCATTCCAACATTACTACAAAAGTTTGTGATGCGGCATCTGTTGGAATGGTACATAGCAACCAGATGGACATGGTGATCAGTGTTGCTAGATCTGCGGTTTTCTCTCCCAACTGTGCTATGATAGATCGTCATCTGGGGGAAAAAAAGGCTTTCATGGGATATGTTTTTGGGCTGATTTTTTTTTGTTAAACATTATGGTATTTTGAGCTATTTTTCAACATCCCTTCCAACACATCTTTGCCAAGTCTTGTCATCCATCTGGCACCCCTTCCCCTGCTATTCACATTTATATATGTTTTTCACTGTTGTATTGGTTCTGCATGATGGTATATAAATATCTTTGAGGGGGGATCCCACCCCCCCAACCCCTAACCTCGGGTTTTGATAGTGTGTTTACTTCAGCCATTGGCCTGTTTTTTTTGGGCAAATTCACTATTTTAAAGCTGCCCTTGTGCTGTAAATTTTTTAGGGACCTGGGAAGCCTGACAGAGATACACAGACATTTGTCCTCTTATTAAGGTTGATAAGCTGGTTTCTGTCCATCTGGTAGTTACTGTCTGTTGGATGTAGTCAACTCTAACGTTCGCAGTGAAGTGTGTCCATGCAGTTGCTAGGTCTCTGTTATATGCCATTTGGTACAAAACAGCAGTGCTAGTGTTTGTGATGTCCCATCTGTTGGATAAAAGAGACATAGCAACCGGACTGACACATAGATACTTATCCTTTGATTAAGGTGGATGGTAACAGCTACACAGCAGCCATACATTATTAAACAAGAATGAACTGCAACAAATACACAACCACCCTAGATAACTACTTTAAAAAGCATCAAGGATCAGGCTTAAATATACAATACATATATATACAGTGGTGTGAAAAACTATTTGCCCCCTTCCTGATTTCTTATTCTTTTGCATGTTTGTAACACAAAATGTTTCTGATCATCAAACACATTTAACCATTAGTCAAATATAACACAAGTAAACACAAAATGCAGTTTTTAAATGATGGTTTTTATTATTTAGGGAGAAAAAAAATCCAAACCTACATGGCCCTGTGTGAAAAAGTAATTGCCCCCTTGTTAAAAAATTACCTAACTGTGGTGTATCACACCTGAGTTCAATTTCCGTAGCCACCCCCAGGCCTGATTACTGTCACACCTGTTTCAATCAAGAAATCACTTAAATAGGAGCTGCCTGACACAGAGAAGTAGACCAAAAGCACCTCAAAAGCTAGACATCATGCCAAGATCCAAAGAAATTCAGGAACAAATGAGAACAGAAGTAATTGAGATCTATCAGTCTGGTAAAGGTTATAAAGCCATTTCTAAAGCTTTGGGACTCCAGCGAACCACAGTGAGAGCCATTATCCACAAATGGCAAAAACATGGAACAGTGGTGAACCTTCCCAGGAGTGGCCGGCCAACCAAAATTACCCCAAGAGCGCAGAGACGACTCATCCGAGAGGTCACAAAAGACCCCAGGACAACGTCTAAAGAACTGCAGGCCTCACTTGCCTCAATTAAGGTCAGTGTTCACGACTCCACCATAAGAAAGAGACTGGGCAAAAACGGCCTGCATGGCAGATTTCCAAGACGCAAACCACTGTTAAGCAAAAAGAACATTAGGGCTCGTCTCAATTTTGCTAAGAAACATCTCAATGATTGCCAAGACTTTTGGGAAAATACCTTGTGGACTGATGAGTCAAAAGTTGAACTTTTTGGAAGGCAAATGTCCCGTTACATCTGGCGTAAAAGGAACACAGCATTTCAGAAAAAGAACATCATACCAACAGTAAAATATGGTGGTGGTAGTGTGATGGTCTGGGGTTGTTTTGCTGCTTCAGGACCTGGAAGGCTTGCTGTGATAGATGGAACCATGAATTCTACTGTCTACCAAAAAATCCTGAAGGAGAATGTCCGGCCATCTGTTCGTCAACTCAAGCTGAAGCGATCTTGGGTGCTGCAACAGGACAATGACCCAAAACACACCAGCAAATCCACCTCTGAATGGCTGAAGAAAAACAAAATGAAGACTTTGGAGTGGCCTAGTCAAAGTCCTGACCTGAATCCAATTGAGATGCTATGGCATGACCTTAAAAAGGCGGTTCATGCTAGAAAACCCTCAAATAAAGCTGAATTACAACAATTTTGCAAAGATGAGTGGGCCAAAATTCCTCCAGAGCGCTGTAAAAGACTCATTGCAAGTTATCGCAAACGCTTGATTGCAGTTATTGCTGCTAAGGGTGGCCCAACCAGTTATTAGGTTCAGGGGGCAATTACTTTTTCACACAGGGCCATGTAGGTTTGGATTTTTTTTTCTCCCTAAATAATAAAAACCACCATTTACAAACTGCATTTTGTGTTTACTTGTGTTATATTTGACTAATGGTTAAATGTGTTTGATGATCAGAAACATTTTGTGTGACAAACATGCAAAAGAATAAGAAATCAGGAAGGGGGCAAATAGTTTTTCACACCACTGTATATCAGTCAGAACAAGTAACAATCAGACAAAACAAGTTTAAGAGTAATAAAAATACATTAAACCCACATGGGATAGGTGAAACACAACATGAGTATGTATTTTTTACATCTCTCAAATAAAAAATTAACTTCATCCCAATCAATGTTTCTTTTGTTGCCCTGTCTCAATTTTTTTTGTTGATAGCAGTAAAAGGGTAATTAATGTAATAACTTTAAAATGATTTGGTAAACAAAACATTTTTACTTCCAACAAATTTCTACTTTTTTGAAATATACAGCATAGTTGCTAATAGTACGACGGTACAAATTATAGAGCGGTACAATATGAAATGAGCTCCATTCCAGCAGTCGAACTTGTATTATTGATTTGAGAGGTGTAGCTCCACAGTCGCAGTACTATGACGTGTTGACTTTTAGGTTGTTGAAAAAGATGAGCTTTTTGTGAAATGAAAAATATTATCTCAAGACTACAATGAACACAAACATTCAACTTTTATATAGTCTCTATCTACATAAAAATTGCAGCATACGCCACTAAAATAGTTGTATTTATTTCACTTATTAAATATAATCACATAACTTTCTAATGGAACGACAATTGTAACATTTTATAAACTTAAATATATTTTTAGAAATATAGTTCCGAAGTTTTGCATACACTCCTCCAAATAGTTGTATTTATTTCACTTATTAAATATAATCACATAACTTTCTAATGGAATGACAATGGTAACATTTTATAAACCTAAATGTATTTTTAGAAATATAGTTCCTCAGTTTTGCATACACTCCTCCGGCCTCAAAATGAAACCAAAGCTTTAAATCTAAGCAGAATGCAGTAGAAGGCTAACTATAAGTCATCTTCCCTCTACAGCGCCACTATGAAGCAATTCATACTGGAGGAAAAAAAAAAAAAAAAACAACAGAAATAGTCTATGATCTCTGACCTTAATGTAGTATGTCTTTCTATGCAACATTTTCCCCTTCACTCTGGATACAAAGTAGTTGTCCACGATGCATTACCCCTTTCTTTAAAAGCACCTGCTCTGTACACAGCAACAGTTTTCCAGCTTTTTGGTGCTTAGTTACATTTCGCTGACAGAACATAATTAAGCAGACAAGGCCCACTGGTTGATAATACACAGCCACTTTGTCATTTGGAATAAAAAAAGACAACAGGGCAGAGAGTGTAGGAGGCTTGAGAATGAAAAATCACTAAATAGGCCAGTGGCAAGTCTCTACTGAACAGTCTCTTCTGTTATTGCTCTATAATCTGGGGGGAGGGAGAGGGTTTTTTATTTAAGAAGAAATTTCAATATCTTTGCCAAGCACACATTTTGTCCAGAAAAACTCAGTAATAAGATTCCAACCTTCCCACACACCGCTTAGATATTTCATGAGAGATCCTGGGAGTATTTCTAATTGTAAGCTACCTCATTTAAAAGTTGTGTTTTATTGCCCCTTCTTTAATTATACTTAAATTTGATTTCTCTAAGATATATTGAGTTCTGTTACTAGCTCTTGAGGCACTGGTGTATTCACTTGATTTGATTTTCAATCTTTCAATTCATCTTTAGAAACTATTTTTAGTTTGATAAATGGGATATGAAGCACAGCACTGGGCCTTACTTCGTTTAAATGGCGTTTTCTTTGCATAAGGGAATGCTAGTCCTACGCTTTCTCTTTACCTGTATTTCAAACCACAGCTGGCAATGGACTAAAAGTAGGACCAATCCCAGAGGAAACAGTAGAAAATCTAAAAGAAGTACACACTCTAATCAAACTAACTGTATGTCTTTTAATCCCTTAGATAACCTCTGCAAACATGGGAAGCACATGAACCTGGACTTAAATGCTGTGGGGCTACTTTAATTCAAAGGACAGAGCATCAGCTGGGATAAGCATGACAATGTAATGACAGTGTAACTACTTTTAACTGATGGCTTATTTTTCTGCTTGAATGTTGTTTGGAGGAGAAATATCTTTGCCAAACCCATCATGTTTTTATGCTTTGGATTGAACAGGTTGATATTTCTTACACCATTTTAAAGTAAATACCTGGTCCAGACAGACAGACAGACAGACAGACAGACAGACAGACAGACAGACAGACAGACAGATAGATAGATAGATAGATAGATAGATAGATAGATAGATAGATAGATAGATAGATAGATAGATAGATAGATAGATAGAACTTTATTTGTCCCCAGGGGGAAATATCAGATATACTCTACCAATAGTAGATAAAACAATACATACATACATGCATATATACATATACTTACATACATACATACATATATGTATATAGTTTTGTTTTAATTCTCTCCATTGCTACTACTGTTATTGGATCCAGAGTGTGACCTAAAACTGAGCTTGCCCTTTTAATTAGCTTGATGATTTGGTGGGCCTCTGCTGAAGTGATGTTACCAGCTCAGCACACCACAGTGCAGAAAACTGCACTGGCCATCAGAGAGTTGTAGAAGATGTGAAGGATGTCACTTCCCAAATTAAAAAAGCATAGTCTACTAAGGAAAAAAAGCCGCTCTGCCCTTTCTTACTCTTTTTTTCTTTTCCCTAATCTTTAAATATATCAAATTCTTCACTCTTAACTAAATTTCTACTTCTTTCACCCTATCTCCCTCCAATACTACAATCAAAAATACTTCATTTTACCAGCAACAATTTGTTTTCATATTTATGACTCCTTCAATATTAATATTAACTGTCCTTCTGCTGCCCTCACATTACTCCCTCTCCTCAAAACTTTAATTTTAATTATCTGTTTCATTCCACTAGCTATACTTCAGATCCTTTCTACTAACACATTTTCAGATGATCACTTTATCTCCCTGCTGTCTTTTCCTTACTTTTCTCACATTGAAATCACATCATGCAAAAGAGATTTGCCTCTGGTTCACACATTTCCAATGTCAAATTCTCTTGGTGGTGTCCTCAAGCCAACAAAAACATTCTAATATATTACTTTTTCTTAATGTACACAAAATTAGCATGATAGTGATAACTGTATAATTGTGACCAGTGTTAGAAATTTCTCACCCTCATCTCCAGTTCTGTTGTTGATGTAATACTGAGTACTGAGCAACCTCTCCTCAGAAATTCTTCCAAATATGATTGGTAATCAATTTCTGTACATTGCCATTAGAAAGTCTGAAATGCCATCAAGACTTCATGTTCCATTTACATGCTAATGTATTCCAATATAAGTAGTAACAACATTTGGGTGTGTGTTGAACATGTAAGAGATCAATCAGAGCACCAGCAACATTGACATATGATTGATTATATGCAAATTTTCTGCAGCTGAACAATATAACACACCTAAATGGTCTCCACATGCATCTCAACATCAAAGAATTTTCCAACAATCTTTTCCTCTCTGTCCAGATAACATTAGCTAGCTGAACACATCTACTGTATGCCTAGATGTAATTATGGCCAAGCAGAGTTCTTTAACTAGCTACAGTACTTTAAAAACCAAAGACAGAACCTAAAGAAATACTTCCTTCACCATTCTATCACAATACATGCATAAGGGGCAGCGATCAAAATCACCCACCTCTGGATACCCAGCTACGTTTGGCGAAAAAGGTGCTAGCCCATTCGCTGATTTATCATTACGCTCTAACTAAGCAAAGTCAAAGTGAACTTTATTGCCATCTCAACCATATACAAGTATACAAATAGACGAAATTGTGAAGCTCAGGGTCCACAGTGTAACAACATGAAGTGCAAATAATAAATTAAAAATAGAATTAAAATTTAGATTTAAATTTAAAATTAAAGCACAAACGAGACAAGGCATTGTGCAAAGACAAGACAAATAAACATTGATGCAATGTATGGTATTTGCAATCTAGATACATGAATATAATCAATAGATGTGTAATATAATCCACATTACTAACCGAGAATGATAAACCGGATGGACGCAGGGACATCCGGCAATGGGCCGTGGACGCAAAAGACGTACTGCGCAGGCGCCCCACAAATCCCACCCGCACCCCCCCCCCCGCAAGCAACGGGAACCGGATGGAATTCAACCTAAAATAAGAAATGAGGCACCGCGCACAGAAAAAAGGAGTCAGACCACAGGAAAAAGGAGTCAGATGCATTGCACACGAAACGGGACACACACAAAGAGGAGGATTCAACAAGCCCCTACCACACAAAAAAAAAGAAGCCGCGAGCGCCACACAAAACCCATTGGACACAAAACGGGACAGACTACGGACATAGCACACGAAACGTACACAAAAACGATGATTCAGACCCACGACCACACTAACATAAATAACAAATGACACACAAAGCCCCATTTCTAAATGAACCGTCCCTATTAAACATACGTCATCTCAACACATTACTAACCGAGAATGATAAACCGGATGGACGCTGGGACATCCGGCAATGGGCCGTGGACGCAAAAGACGTACTGCGCAGGCGCCCCACAAATCCCTCAACCCCGCAAGCAACGGGAACCGGATGGAATGCAACCTAAAATAAGAAATGAGGCACCGCGCACAGAAAAAAGTAGTCAGACCACAGGAAAAAGGAGTCAGATGCCGGCGCTGTGCACGAAACCCATTGCACACGAAACGGGACACACACAAAGAGGAGGATTCAACAAGCCCCTACCACACAAAAAAAAAGAAGCCACGAGCGCCACACAAAACCCATTGGACACAAAACGGGACAGACTACGGACATAGCACACGAAACGTACACAAAAAAGACGATTCAGACCCACGACCACACTAACATAAATAACAAATGACACACAAAGCCCCATTTCTAAATGAACCGTCCCTATTAAACATACATCATCTCAACACGTTCACACTATGCAGCATAGGTGGATCTCATTACAATGTGGCACTATTAACCGTTCAACCGCAGAAAAGGCTCCATATTAACAGTGAGTGCGATCCTCCTTATTACTTATCCATATATCTAATGCTGAAGAACAAACAAGTCATGAATTCACGATCACGGGTACAAAACGATACGGCTAGGATAACGGGACCAAACACAATTCACACTATGCAGCATAGGTGAATCTCATTACAATGAGGCACTATTAACCGTTCAACCGCAGAAAAGGCTCCATATTAACAGTGAGTGCGATCCTCCTTATTACTTATCCATATATCTAATGCTGAAGAACAAACAAGTCATGAATTCACGATCACGGGTACAACATGAACGTAGACGCATGCAGCGCGCGTCTCACAGTGCTGCATCGATACAGGCACGGGTTCAAAACGAAACACCTCCCGTCTCAGACATACAGAAACGACAGCGAAGGGACAAAATAAATAAACGCAGACGTCTACACCGCGCATCTGGAATGCCGGAAAACAAGCAAGCAAGGCTCCAAAAAGAGAAAGCTCAACTGACCTACATACAAAAACGGGCAAGGCTCAATACAAACAATGCACGCCATAAACTACAACGGGCTTCTCACACAGCACAGGCAAATCGATTACAGCTCCAAAACAACACGTCCCAAATACTGGACATACAACGACGCGCCTCTCAAACGGCACAAGCAAAACATACAGGTCACGGACATCAACGACAGACACCTGCTAAACGCTTACGCCAGTTAGCTGACAACGCGTTCAATAATGAGTCCACTATTCAGGAAAATTCATTCGGATTAATGAATGTCATTTGCAATCATTGTCATTCACTTAACTTCCCTGAAGAAACAACTGGCAATACAAGTAATACATTTACACGTTGTTGTCAAAAGGATCAAATTAGACTGCCTCCTTTACATTCATATCCTAAATATCTACAGAAGCTTCTAACTAACGATGTACCTGAAAGAAAAAACTTTATGAACTGCATTAGATCCTACAAATCGGTATCCACTATGAACATGAACAGTAGCACTGCACGTGGCATCCGTCTTGCAAAACTGTTAATTATTGATGAATGTACAATGGCATCCAGTCACTTACTCAACATTGCTTTCAAAAGATACAGTTAGTACAAAACATGCGATGTCCAGATCCAGATCATAACAATTGGTTATTACAACTGGGAGATGGTACACTCACCAATACAGATAGACTTCACCCAGATATTATTACAATTCCTCAAGCCTTTATCTGAGACAACTTAGTTACAGAGATATTTGGAACAGCAATCTCATTAGACCAAATGCCCCTTTTAACACAACGCACTATATTATGTCCAAAAAATATTAATGTGTAAAACATAAATACCCAAGTCATTACATTACTTCCTGGAGAGACACAACTCTTTCTAAGCTCTGACAAACTTGACTCTGATCACGACAATGACCATCTTCATTGACCTTACAAGTTCTGACCTGGAATTACCTTTTACACTTAAACGGCGTTTACAAAGAAATTTTCCAATAAACCTTTACACTGAGCCACACACTTTATTGTTTTCTTTCTATATGCATCATCTACACCTTCACACTATTCTACATCTCATTCATACATCACGCTCTTTTGTCATTTCCCAACACCAGGGGTTGGTGAGCGAAGCGAGCAGGGGGCGGAGCCCCCTAGTAAATAAATAATAAATAATAGATACAGATAATACAGAAATTATCAGTGTATGTAATAGTTGTTTAAGACATGTGTAAACAATGACAGGCCAGAATGTTTAACAGCAGAAGGATATCAAGAATGTCAAAATACTTAAAGGTCAGTATGAGATTTTCAGTTCTTTTTCTACATGCACACTCGTCTTTGCAGGAAAGTGGCTCGCATGTATAAAAGTTCTGTTTTTAGATGTGGTTGAGGCTGTGTGGAAGATCCCAGGTGGCAGCCTGGTGTTAAGGAGTCTGACAGCTTGGGGGTAATAACTATCCTGAAGCCTGGCAGATCTGGCTTTGATGCTGCAGTATCTTCTCTTGGATGGCAGAAGTGTGAAAAGTCCATGTGAGGGGTGTAAGGGGTCCTGCACAATGCTGCAGGCCTTGGGAACACTATGTTTGTAAAATATGTCCTGTTGTGAAGGGAGAGGCACCCCAATAATGTTCTCTGCTGTCTTCACTATCCTTTGCAGGCGCTTGCGGTCGGATATGTTGCAGTTGTCATACCAGACAGTGATGCAGCTGGTCAGAACACTCTCAATGGTGCCTCTGTAGAACATGGCGAGGATGGAAGGGGGAAGACTTGCTTGCTTCAGCCGCCTCAGGAAGTGTAGTCTCTGCTGGGCTTTCTTGATTAGTGATGAGGTGTTATGTGTCCACGTAAGTTCCTCAGTTATGTGCACACCGAGGAACTTGGTACTCCTAACACTCTCCACATCTAGACCGTTGATGCTGAGTGGAATGTAGGCAGGATGTAATTTTGTAAAGTCCACGATTATCTCTTTTGTCTTGTCGACATTGAGAGACAGATTGTTGTCTTCACACCATGCAGACAGGCGTTCCACCTCATCTCTGTATGCTGTTTCATCATCCCTGCTTATCAGTCCCAGCACCGTCGTATCATCCGCAAACTTGATGATGTGGTTGGTGTTATGTGTAGCTGTGCAGTCGTGAGTCAGCAGGGTAAAGAGCAGAGGACTAAGCACGCAGCCCTGCGGCGCTCCAGTGCTCAGTGTGATGTTGCTGGAAGTGTTGCAGCCTATCCGAACTGAGTGGGACCTCTCTGTCAAGAAGTCCAGGATCCAATTGCAGAGGGTGGTGTTCAGGCGCAACCTGCTCAGTTTTACAACCAGCTTTTGAGGGATGATTGTGTTGAAGGCAGAGCTAAAGTCTATGACATATGTGTCTTTTTTATCCATATGCGTCAGGGACAGGTGAAGGGCAGAGCATATAGTATGATATGTTTTTCAGTTAAAGCCAATGTCAAATGTTACATCGCTTCTAGTTCTGGAGTATATCAAATATGCAGACCACAGTCACTGATCTATCGCCGGACCGTGTGAAATTATGTAACTGAAAAATGCTGCACATGTCACATTTACTCTCTGGATGCAGGCCTTCAAGTACAGTCATGCTTGCTTCTTTTTTGTGACTGCCAATAACATGCTGCCTGAGAGAAATGGCGCTGTACAAAGGGTTAACAAGTATGGTAAGTTAAGCCGATCTGGGCCCTTTATTTATTTTTTCCATTCTATTTTAGTATTTAAAATACAAGATATCAAACAAGCCTCTCATCTCTTTGCAAGGTTCCAAACATGCATGTTCATTAACACCTTGTCTCTACATTAAATGCATTATACTTTGAGGTAAGCATTCATTGGTTGTCAGCTCTCACTTACGCAAACACACCCCTATGATCATGATTTTGTTGAAGCAAGTCATAAGCTAGTTGGAGTAAGTCATAGGGTATGTCACATTACGTGAATGTTTTTACGGAAGCACACCGATGACTGTCTCCAATTTGCTAAGAGTATGTAAAAGAATGAAACATAGCCTTAAGTAGTAGATCTAGTACACTTTCTTAGATACAGTATGTGGATGATGCCATTGTCTACCCTAGTTTATCAAAGGCCTCCCACTTTCATATTTCTGGCCTTGCTTTTGAACTAACCCATTTCAGTTCTTTAGCAACTTAATTTGGTCACTCAGAACCTTTATTACATTGGCCATTTTAGCCATTTTGCCTTAACAATGGATACTTCCATTGATTATAAATGTTAGCATCATGCCGCATCACAGAATGTTCAGAGGAGACTCTATATCCAATTGGCCTAAGTAAACTACAATTTCAGCTTTCATTTTCCCAGGTATTTTAGAGTTTAATTTCTACATAAACTTAAGTTTTGTTTTCCTCATCTACTCTGCCAGCTGGCTTAGTTTAGTTTATCTTTTTCTAATTTAGTTTACGTTACATTACATTACCACTTACTTAAATTGGCATTGTGACAAACCACAAGAAATTAATGCACTGTTAGAAACTTAAACATTTAATTGTTTTGCTCTTATATGTACAAATACATAACTTGAAATTGACTGGCTAAAATTAATGAGACTGACTGAAAATGTCCAAAGAGCTGTTACTGATGCCTTGACAGATCTCACAAAAGACAATTTCCTAGAATGCTTTAATGGATAGATAGAACGATAGTCTGTCTAATTTGAAGCATGCTTTACCTTATTATAACAATTAATTAAATTGAATTCATTGTCATCAGCCTTGGAGTTACACTTGACAGCCCCCTAAGATATGAATGTCATCTTGACTATAGTCGAAACAAGTTTCTGTTATCTACAAAAGATTTTCATCTAATCACCCTACAGTACCCTTTCCAAAACAGAAACAATGTGTGACACCTTCCTTATGTTTCAAAAGCATTACTGTAATTCTCTCTTCAATGGTTTTCCTGCACAGAGTATTAAGTGAGTAAATGGGCGTCATAATGCTGCTACCAAGTCCTGTCATGGGCAAAATGTAACAAGCACATCACCATTCAACTAACTGGTTTTATTAGCTTCAAATCATGTTCAAAAATCTCCTTCTGACTCACAAAGCAGCAACCTTCAGCACCATAGACTATGTTTCATTATTTCTCCCATTGCATCAGCTTGTCAGACACCTCATTATGGAGCTCTCAGAAAATGCTTATATAGCACTGGAGCTTCTATTCTCTGGAAATCTTCCTTCCTAGGTTTGTCCAGAAGGCTCATCACTTTTAATATTAAAATGGCTCTCAAAAATCCACCTTTTGTTTCATGTATTTCACATCAGAAAAACCTATTCAAGTATTTTCTTTTCTAACAGACGTTTATGTGCCTATTCTATTGATGCTGACTGAATGCTGCATATTCTCATAAACTGTCATTATATCTCTATGTACATTTAGAGTATTTTTTGCATTCTCTTTATCATGAAATCAAGCAATTCTGAATTTCAGTGTACCTTGCTGCATTGTCTCATATTTTTGTATTTTTTTTAAACATCAAATGGCAGTGTATTTCATAAAGGCAGCATACAAAACAAAGATGATACATCAATTGACCAACTGGCACATTAATTGATAGATTGACTGATTGATTGACTGATGGACTGACTTGCTATGAAAGCTCCAGTGCTACCAACTATGCTAAATCTTGTGATATTACCCTCAGGTCATGTCAGGTCAGGTTGGGGAGCATGCACTGGTACAGCGTGTTGCCATACCCACCGCATGAGAAAACAGCTCGGGATCCTGTTTGGCAACCCCCCAGATAGACATGCGGTCCTGTCCACCCCCTGCAAATGACCATCTTTCTGCAACAGCCAGGTGTTACGTGGGTGTCCCCTTGCTCTGGTCCAGTCACTTGGGTCCTCAACAATGGTCCACCTCAGTGAATCACGCCACATGCTGAAGTGCTGTAACTGATGCTTCCTCACAATGCCAGTAATGTACCTTATTTGAGATCCGTTAGCAGCCCCGCACATTTGAAAACAAAGTCAAACTAGCAGTACCCAAGGATTCTCCAAAGAGACACAGTACCAAAGAAGTCCATTTTTTGTCTGAGGTCACTGGATAGTGTCCATGTCTGCTAATGGCTGTGCCCAAGAGATCATTAAAGGCCTGGATCTTGGTTTTTATCCAGGACACTCGCAAGCCCAGACACTCAGACTCCTCACTCAGTCTCTCGAGAGCCCTGATCAGAGCCTCCATTGATTCTGCGATCACAGCATCGTCAGCAAAGTCAAGATCAATGAATCTTTCTGCACCAACAGATGCCCCATAGCCACTGGACCCCACGTCCTTGCCCAACACCCAGTCCATGTAAGCATTGAACAGATTAGGAGCAAGAACACACCCCTGACGAACCCCAGAATCAACTGGGAAAAATGTAGAGGTTCTGCCTCCACTCTGCACAGCACTCACAATACCAATGTACAGGCCAGTCATGATATCCAGCAACCTCGAGGGGACCTCGCGAACCCTCAGGATGTCCCACAGGGCAGCTCGATCAACTGAGTCAAACACTTTATGAAGGTTGACAAAGGCTGCAAAGAAACTCCATGAGTGCCAATATATGGTCGATGGTAGACTTAAAGTAAAATTAGACTGCTCCGGTCACTGGTAGGTGAACAAGTGATCACGGATCCTACTGAGGATGACCCTATCAAGGACCTTACTCAGTACCAAGAGTAGTGTTACCCCCCATGTAGCTCTCGTAATCCAGGCAATCACCCATCCCATTCAAGATTGGGACAACAAGTCCTGTTTTGCAATCAGTTGGGATGACACCCATCTCCCAAATGGAAGCAAATATTTGCAATGCAAGGAGGACAGTCTTACCATCAAGAGGAGTTTACCCCAGATATGACAGATCCTTCCCTGCCCTCAGCTACTACACTACCTGTGCAATCTCATTGAGATTAGGTGGTTCACAGCTAATTGGAGGATCAGCCTCAAGAACCATGGACCCAGAGATGTCCAACGTCCTAGCAGGAGGATCAGCTCTAAACAGCTGCTCAAAATAGTCAGATCAGCGGGTCACAATTGAAGCGTCATCCATAAGGACCGTTCCATCACCCACCCTGACTGCGACTCTCCAAGGAACAGATTCGGATGTGTGTAATGTTTCGATTCCTCTGTAAGCAGTATGTGGGTCACTAGACCATAGATGGTGTGTCACTTACTCACAGATTGCTCTAATAAACGCATTGTTATCTGCCCTCAGAGCCGTCTAGCTATGCGCTGCGGCTTCCTCTCTATGATATCCAGGGTGCCCTTTGAGATTAAACACCTCCTTTTGGGAACACCGGTAACATCAACACAACATATTACCCTCCAATAAAATTATATTTTTTTCAGTTGTGGTTATTTACAGAACACATTAGATGATTCTAAACACATCTTTAATCCATTAACTTGAAACATTCGCTCTGTGTTTTGGAGTAAGTGGACTGAAAAGATTTTGCATATATATACTGTATGGCTGTTCAGGACAGTAATGTGTATTCCTAACTGGCATACACTGTTTTATTTACTTAGTTATGCTCTTTATTTCAGGCCATTGTAAAGATCAATTGTCTTTCTCCTTCAAATGCTTCAGTTGCTCTTTTTATTATGACTTACTCAGCACTATATATTTTCTTTCTGTATGTTAACATACAGAAAAATTTGACCGTAAAAAACGTGATTTAAGCTACTGCCCTGCATTCCTTATCATGATAGAAAATAAATTTTTATCAACAATTCATTTTAGCTAAGGTCTGAAGCCTGCTCAAAATTTTTACTTCAATAACAGATTCATACAGCATTAGGAAAAGGAGGTGCATTGAAAAAAAGTTACTTTAATGGTTTATATTTTGCAGAAAAAAACTTTATTCACAGACATAATTGGCAATTTATACAATTTTATTGTCCTGGAGAGTAGCAGAAGTTGACATTTGGCTACCTGCTCCAATAGTAGATTAATTAAATGCCTCTAATTAGTGTATAAATTGCCACATACGAAAAGTACAGGGTGATCAGGCATAATTAGGGTCAGCCTTTGAAAAAGACAGCTGTAGAAGCATGAGGGAGAGAGAAGATAAAAAATGGGTATAGGTAGCTGATTAGTGACCATGAGGGTTTAATCTGATTTACTTGGGGCAATCTTTAGGGCTCAATGTCTGTATGGATAATGCAGAGCTCAGAGCCCAGAAAGTTCAATCAGTTCAATTAAGTAGGGATTTTCCAAGTGTGTCCTGCTGTAGCAGTGCAATACTACATCAGCCACAACACCTAGTCTGCTTATGGTGTATTTTTTATTTACTGTATTTTTGCCTAACAATTTTATTCAAAAAATCTAATTGAGCTAGTCACATTTTTGTTAACTAAAACTGGAGCGTTGACATGGTAATGAAACTTGATGTGGGCCAAAGAGAAAATTAAGCTGTGGGGACAATATAACAATTTATCTTGCAGGCCATATTCTGTATAAAACAATGAGGTATGGGAAGTTTGGTAGGTATGATATATACTGTAGCTAGATCTAAATATTTTTGACCCAACTTAATACAGTTCATGATCACAGAAAACAGACCCTATCCTGATCACACTTGCCAGACTTGATCTGGGCATAGACAGACAGACAGACAGACAGACAGACAGACAGACAGACAGACAGACAGACAGACAGACAGACAGATATTTTTGCTGTCTTCAGAATCTCTACTGGGAGCCATTGCCTTCTAGTATATACAGTATAATATATTTATATTATATTAGTATTTAATAAACTTTGCTAACATAATGGTAAGTTCACAATAACAGATATGCCACCCCTATTGCAAAGTAATTTTTTTTTTGTTTTTGTCTTGATCAATCCAGACCTGAAGTACTGCAATACCTAAAACGTTGTATTATTTTATGCCAGATCCACCAAAGACAATTCAGCTGCAACTAAACTTAATTTATATTTCAAAAGCTACATAACCTAATATATCATTCTCAGATCCAAATGAATCCATTTTTGAGTTCCAGAAGGACTAGATCCCATCCTAGGAGCACTGGGCACAAGACAATGAAAAGACCATTGTTGACACCTCTCATTAATACATCCTCACTGATATATTTAAATGGGAGTATTAGTAAATTAATGGAAATAATTATTAAGGAAAAAATGAATGACACATGTCAAGAATGGTGCATTAGTGAACAGTTAATATTGGTTTAGATAGGGGAGATCATATTTCACCAATATGGTGGAACTCTATGAAAAAGCAACAAAGCATACAATCAGAGATGTGCATAGAATATTAAATATCTTAATTTATTGGAAATCTTTTGATTCAGTCATACTTGCCAGGCCAGTGATCAAACAGAGAAGTGGAGTGCAAGGTGCAGCATGTGTAGATGGATATACATTACTTGCAGTGTTCCCCTCTTTCAGGCCACGCCTCTTCGGAGTAGCAGCAAGCGGAAGCAGCAGAAGCACAGAGCAGCGGCGTCTCCCACAGGCATGTAGCCCTTCGCAAACACCCGAGTAAGTTCAACTGAAGTAAAGCTGACAGCTGACCAGGAGAAATAGCGGGTGGTGGAAACTTAAAGCCGACGGTCTCTTAGTGATTCAGCTGAAAGCAGAAAGCGCTGAAGCACCGAAGTTACTACAAAAACGGAGAAGATGATATCATAAGATAAACATAAGTTCTATCTGCTCTCTGCCCATTGAAGGCACGTTTATATGTTGTGTGTCCTGCAGTATGTACAGTTCAGGTTTTCCGACCGACAGTGTAGACAGCTTCACCTGCCAAAAGTGTTTAGTTAATTTAGAGTTGGTCGGGAAAATACGCAAATTGGAAGACCGCGTTAGGAACCTTATAGCAATTAGGCAAACCGAAAATTGGATTGACTTCTGATTCGGCTTCAGTCTCTCCAGGTCCCACTGTAGTCAGTGCGTGGCCGAAGTCAGCAGCACAAAATTCAGCCACAGGGCGAGTGAGTAACAGTAAGACTGGGATCTAAGAAGCCAAAATTTAGTCCCTCAGCACCCAGGTCACCAATTCGGACCCAGAACAGATTCTCAGCACTCTGCAGTACACCTGTGGGAACTGAGAATAAGAAAGTGCTCATAATTGGCAATTCCATAGTGAGGAATGTTAGAATTCCAAATTATGTTAAACCAGCAGTCAATGTTAAATGCCTTGTAGGGGCCAAGATTTCTGATATAGAGGCCGTATTGGACTGTGTCGCCGACAATGAAGTGTCTACCTTATTGCTGCATGTCGGCTCTAATGATATTTATTTACAGCAATCTGAGGTATTAAAGAGGAACTTCATCTCTCTATGCACCAAAGCTAAAAGAAAATGTCGGAATTTAGTTGTATTTGGCCCCTTACCAAGTTTATACAGAGGGGAGGTGATTTGTAGCAGATTGCATTCCCTTCACTGCTGGCTAGAAACCTGGTGTGCAAATAAAAACATAGCATTTGTGAACAACTGGGATGATTTTTGAGAAAGGCCTGGATTTTGCAAAAGGATGGTCTTCATCCTAACTGGAGGGGATCTTATGTATTATCCCAAAATATGGCAGCAAATCTGCCTGGCTGACTGATTAGAGCACCATCCAGGCCATAGTCATGTGATCTTAGATCACAGGCTGTTGTTTATCCCCCCTGTTACTATCCTGAAGCTGTTACCCATAATCCCTGTTGTGAGGCATCCAGTAAATTTAGTCTTGATGCAAACCTTAAATTACTTGATAACCAAAAATTAAGGTGTATAATTAGACCAAGGGATAAAACCAGACCCTCCACCAGGGGTATCTGTAATAGAAATTTACTTCAAATTAAAACTAAAAAATATATCACCAGTTCAGAAAGAATCATGCAGTTTTAAATGCTGCTTATTGAACATTTGTTCTCTTGGCAGTAAAGCTGTTTTGGTAAATGATATATTAAGTACAAAATCTGATCTGTGTCTTCTCACGGAAACCTGGCTTAGTAAATGTAACACTGTTCCCCTAGCTGAGGCGTCACCAGATGGATACTCGTTCCTTCATAAGTCTAGAGATTCTGGTCGAGGAGAAGGCCTTGGAATAATTAATTGTAACAAAATGCAAATCACGTCTAAAAATGTAGGCGACTTTACATCCTTTGAGGAATTCATTTTAAATATTAAAACAGATTCCAACACAATTATAGTGCTAGTTTACAGACCACTATGGCCATATTCATTGTTCATGACTGAATTTAGCAACCTTTTATCTGATTTGGCTATAAATTATGATCACATAGTACTGATGGGGGATTTTAATGTACACATTGATATTGAAACAAACTTTTAGCAAATGTTTTACTTATTTGTTAAATTCAGTAAGATTTTGTCAGATTGTCAAAGGTCCAACTCATAATCATAACCACACATTCGATTTAATTATAACTTACAAAGTTGAAATTCAAAACTTAAATATTACTCCATTAAATGAAGTTATTTGCGATCACTACTTAATTACATTTGATTCAGTCATGCACTTGCCAACGCATTCACAGATTAAAACAAAGAGTGCGACATCTAGATTGTAATTCTGCTTCAAAATTTATAGATACTTTGAGTAAGTGGAGTGTAATTGTGGAAAACCATTTAGATCAGTTAACATCACATTATAATATGACCTTGAGAGATGCTCTGGACGCAGTGGCTCCCCTTTAAAACAAAAGTGATCAAAGCACATAGAAACTCTCTCTGGTTTAATGAAAGCACTCAAGCTCTTAAATTAGAGTGTCAAAAACTGGAGTGCAGATGGAGAACAACAAAGCTACAAGTCTTTCAAACTGCATGGACAGAGAGTGTTAAAAAATATAAAAAGCTCTCTTTAAAGCTCACTCAGAATACTTTTCTACAATAATAGATAGCAATAATAAAAATCCTCGGTTACTCTTTAGAACAATAGCTAAATTAACAAATGGGAATTCAGATCTACAGTGCAAAATACCAATAGATATTAGCAGTACAGACTTTATGAACTTCTTCAATGAGAAAATTAAAAATATAAGACCCCAGATCTCAGCATCACAGTACAAACCACATACTAGCTTAGCAGACCCTGCCTCACATTGCATTCAGCACTTTAGTAATTTTAATCCTGTAACTGAGCAGGAAGTCTTAACTTTAATTTCTAAAATGAAATCCACTACTTGTTCCCTAGATCCAGTGCCAACAAAACTAGTAAAAAGTGCAATGGATGTTCTTGCAGCACCTATTCTAAACATTATCAATAGTTCATTACTGCATGGCACAGTACCTGATGAACTAAAAGTGTCAGTCATTAAACCATTACTTAAAAAGTCAGACCTAGACCCACACATACTAAATAATTATAGGCCTATTTCAAATTTATCCTTTCTCTCTAAAATACTAGAAAAAGTAGTCGCCAATCAGCTTCAGTCATACCTTACGCATTACAATTTATTTGAGAAATTCCAGTCTGGTTTCCGCACTGGTCATAGTACAGCAACAGCACAAACACGGGTTGTAAACGACATTCTGATATTCTCTGATAAAGGAAACTCCACTGTAATTATGTTGTTAGACTTTAGTGCAGCATTTGACACCATTGACCATTCTATTTTACTGCACAGGCTAGAAAATGATGTTGGGCTTACAGGCACTATGCTCGCTTGGTTTAGTTATTATTTATCAAATCGATTCCAATATGTACAGAAATGCACTGACAATACTCCATCATTATACACAGAAATTCAATATGGGGTCCCACATGGCTCAGTACTGGGACCTTTACTATTTTCATTTTACATGGTTCCACTGGGATCTATCATTAGGAAACTTAATATTAATTTTCACTCGTATGCAGATGACACTCAGTTATACCTTTCATTTAGATCAAATGAAATTTCTCCGATGTTGTCTTTAATTTGTTGTGTTAGTGAATCAAAGGAGCAGTGCAGGATTTACGTATAAGCTACACAAGCTATAGCTTAGGGCCCCCGCCTTCTTGGGGGCCCCCAAAACAAATTGTCCGAGTGAGCAATTGTCATATATACTTAAATATACTACAGCATTATTTGTCCCAATCAGGCCCGGCCTTAGGCATAGGCGAAGTAGGCGACCGCCTAGGGCCCCGGCGTCCGGGGGGCCCCGGATCGACTCCTTGGTCTAATTTTCACGCATTTCACAGAGCTTCCAGGGGGGCTCCGCCCCCCTCAGGGGGCCCCTGGACCCCCCTTTCGCCTAGGGCCCCATAATACCTAAGACCGGGCCTGCAAAGGAGTGAATGGATGAGAACTACTTGTCTTTAAACACAAATAAAACAAGAGATGTCAATTGTTGGAGGGAATGATGCTGATCACAATATTTTGTCATCATTTAACTCAGCTGGAATCACCATAAATTTTACTGAATCAGCCCGCAATCTAGGAGTTATCTTTGACTCTAGCATGTCATTTAAAGCGCATATTACAAAGCTGTCCAAATCATGTTTCTTCCATCTTAAAAATGTTGGGAAATTAAGGCACTTTCTAAATAAACAGCATTCTGAGAAATTAATTCATGCATTTATTTCTAGTAGGATTGACTACTGCAATGTGGTGTTCACCGGATGTTCAAACTGTTCTTTATACAGCCTCCAGTTAATCCAAAATGCTGCTGCAAGAATTATTACAAGAACAAGAAAATACGAACACATAACTCCAGTTCTTAAATCCTTATACTGGCTCCCGGTTAAGTTTAGGGCAGATTTCAAAATCCTCCGTTTAACATATAAAGCATTAAATGGCCAAGGTCCGGCTTACTTGTCTGAACTTATCATGACTTACAAACCAGAGCGCACATTAAGATCTCAAGATGCCAGTCTGCTTATGATTCCAAGGATTAATAAAATAACAGTGGGAGGTCAAGCTTTTAGTTACAGGGCCCCTAAACTGTGGAATGGTCTGCCTGCTACTATAATAGATGCCCCTTCGGTCTCAACTTTTAAATCCCGGCTGAAAACACACTACATCAGTTTAGCATATCCTGACTAGAGCTGCTGATTAACTGTACAGACTGCATCTCTCTTGTTAGTTATTAGCACTAAAACATAAGTAACATGATAGTTATAATTTGTTACTAACCCTCACCTATTCTGTTTCTCTTCTCGGTACTCAAATGTGGCACTTGGTGCCACAGCCAACCTGCCAAGTTGTTTTGCCTGCCTAAGGTAAAGTCATCCCTGATGAAAGATCGCAGGAATCTTGGGGCAGAGGGGTCCTTTCATCGGATTATTGGCCCAGCGCTGTTTCAGTCGTGGAATGGCCAAATGGGGAAGGCAGCTTGATGGCTGAGGTCTCCAGGACTCTAAACAAATCCAAATCATATTATGTGATATCATCCATCCATCCATTTTCCAACCCACTGAATCCGAACACAGGGTCATGGGGGTCTGCTGGAGCCAATCCCATCCAACAAAGGGCACAAGGCAGGAACCAATCCCGGTCATCAACTGTTAAATTCTGCTCCATACTTGTAAAATTTTTATTTTTATACTGTATTGAGGATTTGTTCTGTTCTGTGTATTGTACTGTATTGTATTGACCCCCTTCTTTTTGACACCCACTGCAAGCCCAACCTACCTGGAAAGGGGTCTCTTTTTGAATTGCCTTTCCCAAGGTTTCTTCCGTATTTTCCCTACAAGGGTTTTTTTGGGAGTTTTTCCTTGTCTTCTTAGAGAGTCAAGGCTGGGGTGCTGTCAAGAGGCAGGGCCTGTTAAAGCCCATTGCGGCACTTCTTGTGTGATTTTGGGCTATACAAAAATAAATTGTATTGTATTGTATTGTATGTAAAACACAGGAAGCAAAGTGTAATAATGCAAGGAACCTTTTCAGAATTTAATTTTTTTTGATTTTAAAGAGGTGTTAAGTGGTGGTACAACTGCTCTCTTTAATATCCATAAATGATCTTGATCTTGACATAAATAATAAACTAATTAAGTTTGCAGATGATTCCACACTAGGTGGAAGAGCAGATAGTCTAGAATCATCTAAATTGTCACAGATGGACATGAACAGAATTCAGACACCGGCAAATTTACATTTACAACTGTAAACATTAAGTGCTACATGCAGAAAGTACAAATGTTAGATTTTAAGGAACAATTAGAGTTTTAGAATTTGAAAGTACACCTTTTGAGAATGATCTAGCACTCATAGTGGACTGTTCACTACCTTCATCCAGTCACTGTACAAAAGCAATTAAGGCAGTTAATAGTATCTTAGGTGATGTGTGGAGTACAAGTCAAAGGAGGTTATATTTTATGACTAAATAACACACTTGTGAGACCTCACCTGTAGTGCCAAGTAAAGTTTTGGTTTCCATGTTACAAAACAGACATAGCAGTGCCATGGAAACTCCTGAGAGGAGCAACTAGGCTGATTCAGTACTAAAGGATATTAGAGCTGAAGAGAAATTGAAGAAGTTGCTGAATTCTTTCAGTTTATGCAAAATGGAGATTAAGAGGTGACATCATTAAAGTGTTCACAATTATGAAGGAAATCAATACAATGTATTCAAGCTGTTACTTTAAAATGAACAAAGGGGTACAGATGAAAACTTGTTAAGGGTAAATTTTACAAAAAACACAGAATTTTATTTTTTTTACACAGAGAAGTATAAACAAATAAATAAGTTACCAAGCAGTGTGGTCAACAGTAAGGAACCGTCAAATTCAACTATATGTTATAATTAGGTGAATAGGACTGATGAGCTTTGTTAGGCTGAATGACTGGTTCTAGTCAAAATTGTTCTAATGCTCTAACATCTCTGAGGATGAAAATTCATGCAGACACAAAAGAATGTATGAACTCCACATAAGCGCAGGAGTCAAACTCAAGCATCACACATGAACCGCTCCCCTCTTTATACTGCAAATCCCCATGTACCAGGTAAACATAACATAATTAACTGACATTATGCCTACTAGAGGAAGGGCAGGAGGTCGGAGCACCATTAAAGGGATAAACACAGTTGCAGTAAAAAAATGAAATTGCCATAATAGGTGGAGCTCAGTTTAACTTGGGCAGTGTCATGGTAAACAAAGGCCAAAGGAAGGAAGCCATAGGTGAAGCAAATGCCTAACTATGACATAGACAAAAATATCAGTCAACAGAGCTTAGACTACTGAACTAATAAAAGCAGTCTGATGTTACAGGGACCTTTCATCAGTGATGTCATAGCATACAGTTATGCAAAAGGTACACTCTAAAGCTTTGTTACATAAGATTACTTGTTTACAAATTATTTTTTGGGGCTACCCTTGGAAAGGCATTAAAAAAAAATTATGCACTCATTCACATTTTCTACTTTAAGTCTAATTGAATGTTTTCATTCACATAATATAACCGAACAGATGGAGCTGCTTGCATTGTGAGTTATCTATCACAAGCATGCTGTTAGCTCACTTTAAAAGTACTCTTACGTTTTTTTATCTGAATGATTTTTGTTTGCTATGCCAGTTCTTTACATCCCTGGCATTAGAAGGAATGTCAGTAAAAGGGTCAAACACTCATATGGGTGGTCCAAGAGTAGAGAGCAAGAACTGTAGGATACGTAAAATAAAGAGCAGGCAGGTTCAGAACAAAAGTATTGTGATACAATGATTGAAAGGAAATAAGCAGAAGTCTAGGTGATATGATAAGTTTGATAATATATTAGACTGGCCAATGGTAGCCACTCTGAAAAGAAAAGAAAAAAAACATTTTAGCTTGAAAAAGTCAAGACGGTTGCAACCACAGACACAAAAGCTCTTTCTAGTATATTTGACAAAGGCTTATTCATTCATTCGTTTCATTATATTTTCTAAATCAAGTCAGAAAAAATGGAAATTGGTCATTATAGGATTCATTATTCAGACTGATACAGAGATGGAAAAAATATAGAATATTCGCATGACTGAAATGTAGGAAATCTCAGGCATTTTTACAGTTTACAGATTTTAGTGCTAAAAATGCAGCTGCACTTTCCAGTTTCTATATAGCTTATTACTAGAGTGACATCCTCAACGTGTTTTGCAGAAAATGCAAAAAATCATGGAGCTAACTGGTGAGAAAATCTAGTACATTGACTAGTTTTGAAACACAATTACAATTTAAAAGAAAACCACATTTTGCCAAGTACAAAGAAGAAAACGACACTGCTTGGCTTCTACTGTGAGATAAGATATAAGACAGTAATCTTAAAATTTACACAAATTCAGTTAAAATGAACAAGAGATTCAACATCATAATAAAAAGGAAAAAAGAGCCCATGGATTTCACATGGATTAAAGAGGCAGCCAGAGAACAGTACAGTATTACTAATGACAGGCATGAAGGGATCTTTATCAAATGTTTGTGGGAAAAAATGTGAGCATAGTAGCTTGGCAAAAAAAAAAAAAAACAGTCTCACATCACTTTCACGCTTGGCACTTTCATCAGAAGCCGGTAGAGTCTGTAATAATCAGGGTGAAGCACAATGAGAGACGTCATTGGCAACACAATCCTGAATGATGGCTGAAGATTTAAAGATGAATAGGCTGTAAACCTCAAAATGGAAATATTCCTAATGAAATTACGATGCTGCACTTTTCAAAACACAGTACAATGGGTTTACCAAAGATCTTAACAATATAAGATCTTAATTTACCCAATAGAAATAAAGAACATTCAGAATGAACAAAACCTTTTTATTGTTTTTTTTTTTCCAAATTATTTCCCAAATAAAGAAAGCACAAAATACAGGAACTGCTTTTATGTTTGGACTTATTACCATGTGATCATAGAACAATGAAATACTTCCCATGCAGTAGTAATAGCAGGACAATACCAACAATGGAGAAGGAACACAAACACTGAGAGTGAATACAACATTGTATGTTAAAATTAACATTACACATTATATACTGTACAAGAAATACTCACGCAATATATGTGACAATCGAGTAGCCTCATGATCTATAGATAAAAACTGTCCCTAAAAACTAATGGGGTGAGTACAAGGATCTTGTACTGTTGGTGAAACAAATGCTGGAGAAATGTGTCCATACAGGATATTGCAGGACTTAAAAAATATTGCTTGCCTTTTTATTTCCCGTGTGTGTGTTTGTGAGTATTATCAGTGCCCATTTCAGATGGGAGCTGTGTGTCAGTAATAAAGAGGTGACATACTCTACCAGGATGTTATACAGCAAATGAGCATGGACTCCATTGTACACCTACAGGTTTCTTCAGATATCTAAGGAAGTAAAAAGAGCCTTCGTGATTATCTACCCTCCACTACTATGTGGAATGTGTCCTAGCCCCAGCCTTTCATTATGCTGCATACGTACAGTATACAGTATGTACATATGTACAATATGCTATGGGTAGCTGGAAATCCACAAAGGAAGAAAATGAATCACATATCTTAAAATAGTTCTTTATTACTAAGCTTTTGACTCCTATCAGGAATCATCATTGGAGGAAAATGATTAGACTTACAGCAATCCAAGTCAATATGTAGCAAATATGGAGGAGAGAGTAGGTGGATGGGGTGGGGGGGATTGATGAGATGGGGTTCGTAGAGTGATCAGAAAGTCTTATCTATGATGTGCATGTTCTTCTTTTCAAGCCTGCATATGTGTATGTAAAGAGTACATCATTATAGGATGTTTTTATACGGTGTTTTGTGTGATATTCTATTGATCTCAGCAACAAATTGAAAGGCATTTACAACAGATAGATGGGTACAGTAGATACTGGTGTACGTGAAATGCAAAATACAGCTTTAAGTAAAGGGTAATTTTGAAAAATGAACTATGTTGTATAAGGTATAGCATTAGGAAGACTGTGTGTTGAAAAAATATTTTGCTCTCTGGATTATATGTTGTGTCACACGTGCACACCTAAAGAACAGATTTAATATTACTTATTTAGCAGTCAATTTAACAGGAATTACCATGGTGGTACCCCAAATCTTTTTCTCTCTTTGCAGGTCACTATTACAGTTGACAAAAAGAACATGAAACAGTTCCACTAGGAAGCCATCAGCACCTTCATAATACAGTAAAATGAACAGGCATGTAGAGTTGTCACATTCTCACTGTCTGTGTTTTTTTTCTCACATCCTAAATATATGATATTTAGTTTAACTGGGTACAAAATTGACTCAATGAAAGTGTGTTTCTGTGTGTGTCCTGCAGTGGACTGGTATGCTTTCCAAAGATAGATTCTGTATTATGCCCAATGCTACCAGGATAGGCACCAGCTCCCTGTGAACCTGAAGTGGATTAACAGATTAAAAAATGCATGGATGGATTCAAGAGAATCACAAATTAGGAATATTACTAATACAGTCTTTAGTATGTGGTTTCAAGAGATTTGCGTACTAAACATAAAGTTCAGTTTTATGATGTCACATACTGTACAAGCAGAACATATTTTGTCTAAATAGATTAACAAAATCCATCCATTCATCTAACATTAAAACCTGGCCTCTTGAGCGGTGAGGAAGCGGCAGCACTAACCATTGTAAGATGCTCAATATATGGAAAAGAGAAAAAAATAATTTAAATAAAACAAAAAGACCTAGCTATGCAACAATAATATTTTATACAAAGGAAGATCAGAGGAAAAAATAAGCCCTAGCTTTGCGAGCAGTAGTTCTAATTTTTTTTTTTCAAAATAATAACATATTGCATTTTATTCTTTTTCAATTCACTTATTGTAGTCATGCAAAATCTCAAAGCAATTTTTCATGGTTCCCAAGGCTTTAAGGCATTTTAAAACCCTTACTTTGCAAGTTTAAAGAAATGAAACCAGTGATTGCAAAAGAGTAACACAGAAAAAACTGATGAAAATAATATATTGTAGCAATTTTGCAATTACTGTATCAAATGCATATTAATATTTTCCAAATATTACTTAATTTCTTTGGATAAATTAACCTCTCTTATATATATATATATATACGTAGTACAATGAAAGAACAAGGGGAGATGAACACTTAGTAGTGCTGGGATTCCCACACAGACACCCACAGGGCATGCTGGGATCTGTAATCCCGTGGGGAAGTCCGGCTGGGTTTCATTGTGGCCGCCAGGGGGAGCTGTTGGGATTTACAGTCTCTACTTTTAGGGATTTCTGCTTGACCTGGAAGTGCTTCCAATGGGACTTAACCCTAGCATCAGAAGTACTCCCTGGTCATAAATAAATGAAGCTACGCAAGCTCAGCAAGGTAATTCAGAGTTGGGAGAGGAGCTAGACAACACTCACCTGGGAGGACTCGTTGAGAATGGAGAAAAAAAATTCTGTATTGGGCTGTGTTAAAAGGAAGAAACCTATTAAAGATATTTGTGTAAATAAAATATATTTATTTACACCTGGGACTGTTTTTGTGTAGTTATGTCTGGGGCTTAGGTCTTGGTTGTGCCCCTGGTGGTCGCCATATATATACAGTACATTTCACTAATATATCTCCTGTCTCATGTTCAAAGTGCTTGTGTGACCGTAAAATAATTGTAAATACAAAATAATTTTTTTTGATCATATTATAAAATGCAAAAGGGGGCAAGCTCTGGTAAATCCTTAACAATATAAATACTTCCTCAGCCTGTGTCATACACTGCCTATTTCATTTAGGTGCTGAACATCATATATTGTCGCTCTCTTTCATTTAAGACTATAATCAAATTTACCCAGGATTAATGTTCATGTTTTTAATCACCAGCCTGTCATGGCTATGTGCTCTGACTTTATCCTTCGCTTACATCTTCAATCTTATGCAGTGTTTTTTGGGAGATAGCGTACAATACACTTACTCAGTCATTACACTTTTGGGATAATATACCTGCTAGCTAACCATTGTTAGCATATTTTCCACTCATGTTTACATGGTATCAATAAATAAACTAATCCTTTTTTTTAATATTTTCATGTTCTGAGTATGTGATATCAAAACATATGACAAAATTTGACTTTCCGACAGTCTGATTTTCAAGCAACAGAAAGGATGACAGTGATGTCCAAAAGACTGACATTACTTTGTGGAAACAATCGCAACCCAATGTCATATTTTTATTCTGCCTGTATCAGTTTATAAGTGACAAATCCATAAAGTTGGAGCTTTCCTATGACAATATGTCGCTGAGAAAGCAAAGCTCGTCTCCATACCCAGAATGCAACCACTGCTTATTCAGATTGTAGGGATCAATCTTCTGTGCAGTAGGTAGAGAGGCAAATAAATATTTCAATTCACTGTCCCTCTGTAGATACTAAAGTAAATTTATCTTCAAGATATCACATGGGAGTAAATTAACAACAACAACAAAAATAATAATATTTTGAAAAACACCTGAGAAGCAGTATTACAGAGTTTCTATTAGATTAAACTTATATACTATTTTTGGACAGATAGTCATACAGATTTTCCAAAATCCATAGCTACTGGTTACTCTCAGAGATCAATCCAGTTTGATCACCCAGGTCATACAAATGCCCCATGGGTTGTAAATGCAGAAGACACCACAGCTATCATGTGAGTTCACTTAATGGCTAACATGTATGAAAAATATACTCAAAATATATGACACATTGTAAATGTATTGTAAAATATGAAAAAATAGGTTAAGTCACCTCTTTAACTGTGCATGTTTAAGACTGAAAGATGAATCTCGTTCAGCCTTTCCTTATACATCTCTTAATGCTCTATAACATATTTTGGGTGTCTTCAATGGGCTTGCACCCTGTCCAGGGTTCTTTCCTGCCTCACACCCAATAGTGTTGAGATAATCTAGGGCTGCTGCAACTCTTAATGAGGGTTTTGTAAATGTTATATTTTTAGTGTGCCTACACAGTAATGAACATTTGTGTCCATCCTTCCTTGCTTCAGATCAGTTTTTCATTGTTTTACCTTTAGCACTCCCAATAGTTTACAAATTAATTGATAGTTTTTAATGAAGGTTTATGCTTTATACTTATATCCTATGTTTAGTAACACCTATGGAAAAGATGACCCAACATATTCGCTTACTTGATGATGTGGTCATTATCAGAAAGAATACCTCTAGCTTTTTGGATTATTAATAAATGCACCAAAGGGCAATTTTACACCTGAACTCAATTCAGAAAGTCTTTTCTAAGGTTACTGTTAATCTTTTGAGTCAAAAACATCACACTGCAAGATTTTCATTTTGTTTTTTCTCAGTTAACATGCTAGAAAACTAAACAAGACTAATAAACTATAAAGTTAAGCAAATACACAGTGCTTTAATATTAAAGCGAGTCAAAAATATGATGTGCATCAAGTAACATGACAGAGCTACTCTGTATTTTGCTTGCCCACCTCTAAACTTAGATGTTGTTGTTTATTTCAGTATATCTGGAGGTGCACTGCCTGCATCTCGTCTTTGCCTATATGAAGTTTGCATGCTCTCCCCTGAGTCTTTATGAGCTTTACTCCAGGATGTAATGCTTTCATCACACATCTCCAAACGTATGCTGATTAGATTACCTGGCAATTCCAAATTGACCTCAGAAGAGGATCTGCGATGGCCTGGTGTTCTAACCAGGACTGTTTCCTGCCTTTCCCCAAGATGTGTTAGGATAGGCTTTAAGTGAACTTAAGAATGTTACGTTAAGTTAAATATACGTGGGTGGAACAATAGCACAGTAGTTGCTATTGCTGCCTCACAGCTGTGTTTGCCTTGTGCTTTGTTCTCTGTCTGTGTGTAGTTTAGTAGTACCTCAAACTCACTCATTCATTTATTTTCTGAACTCACTTATTTCTATACAGATACCAACCCTGGCTGGGATACCCGTCTCCCCTACAACTTTGAAATGGAAATGGTGTGATGAACAAAACGAATGAATGCTTTATAAAATTATTCATCTCTGCAGCTCGTATTTCTCTTTCTCTGCACTGAACTTTTTTTTTCTTTATAGAACGTAAGTATTGACTTATTAGGGCTTTCATCTGACTATAAACAGTTGTAACCTACTCAGGTCATTTTAAGTAAAAAATTATAATATCCTCAGCAATGAAGCTTTTTTTGTTTTCCATAGGATGCAGAGGAGATGAGCTAATGGCAAGCATACAGTACCTGCGCTGCATCAATAAATCATGTCAGACCTGAGCTGAATAATCAGTCTGGCATTCCTCCATTAGGATGATGCCATAATTTACTGTAAAATCATTATTTTCACTTTTTTCTGTGAAGACGCACTCAGAAGCAATTTCCACAATTGAAATAACAATGAAATAGTCTGAAAAGCAATCTTAATGTAGTCCAGCTCAGCTGCTTTGTTGAAATGTGTTGTAGAATTTAGATGCAAACATCACTGTTCTGAGTATTTGATCAATGTGTAATGGCAGTTTTATCCCCATCCATGCATCTTGGATACAGTTTTTTTAACTATCATCATCACCTTATAGTGCTTTGAGACAAAATACAAATGCTTTAATACACCTACTCCTGTCACCACTGTCTTTTAAATATAAACTACCAAAATGTGCTATTAGTTAAACTAATAAGCATCACCGATATTTCAATAAACTACTATTGAACCATAACTTGCATTTAAATGAAAATAATCTAAATGTTAAAATAAAATGTACAGCAGTATAAATTATTAGCAGGAAGGTGGGTAAATGTGCCATCTCACAGATTCAATGTCCATGCCCAGTTGTTGTTCCTGTAGTCTACATTTGCTGTATCTGTGCGAGTTTCCCTTCAGGAAATCAGTTTTCCTTCCACATACCCAAAGATGAGCTGGCTACATTGATTGGCGATTCCAAACTGGCTCTTTGTGATTGTGGATGTGTGCATTAGTGACCTTTGAGATGGACTGACACCATCTCCACAGATGTTTGCTGCCTTCGGCTTACTGCCCCCCATGATAAGATTGGATTAAAAGGGTTTGCCAATGCTATGTTACATTTAATTAGCAAATTATGAAAACTGAATATAATATATTAGTTTAAATTATGTGTTGTATGGAATCAATGGGATTAGCAAACACAGAGTAGAAATTAAAACTAATGATTAGAAATGGATAGTTTATTTGGAAATACAGTAAGTACATTTCATTGAATTAAACTACAACAGCTTATTATGACCTAAACAATCTTAGATTAATTATGTAACTTACTTGAAGTTGTTTTTATTATTATAAATACTGACACCCAAAACATAATGTAGACATAGTATACTTTTGAACTAATTTTCAAATTGACAAATACAGTGCTATCTATCTATCTATCTATCTATCTATCTATCTATCTATCTATCTATCTATCTATCTATCTATCTATCTATCTATCTATCTATCTATCTATCTATCTATCTATCTATCTATCTATCTATCTATCTATCTATAAATGTGTTTACATTTGCTTTAATAACCCAGCTATTCATAGAAACCTGGTTTATCTAACATACCATGTAATCCCTGAGAAACCTGATTAACAGTAGTAGATTTCTCTACAAGTATCTTTGTTATTTGGCCATGTAAACCCTTAACTCAGTTACAGTTAAGTATTTTGTAGCCTACGCATGGTCACTATACGCTGTTTGCCTACTTAACTTCACATGCATTTTCAGCAGCCACAGGTGAAAGTATCCACAAAAGATAATTTCCTGAGGCAAATGCTCAGAGAATTGCATTATTCCTTCTCCTGTATGAAAAAATCTGTCTCAATATTTCAAAAATTATCTTGATTAGCTGAAGGTACAGTGTACAATCTCAGGAGCAGTGTTGGGAGTGGTAACATAATAAAAGATGCATGCATTACATAGTTTGATTTTTTTATAGTAATGAGTAACCTAACACAATATTTACTTTATTGATGGAAAAATACTTGCGTTATTATTATCCAAACAGCACTGGTTGTAAGGCAAGTAGCACATGTGCCGACACATCACTCTTTTGTAGGACTCAATTACACAGTCAAGCAGAAAAGAGTGTACTGTGTGCAATCTGGTAACAGAAACATATTAATAAAGTGTCAGGTTAGTTTTAATGCAGCTATCTGCTATAGATATGTAGAAACAGTGTGATCTGGTGAAGCAGTGGCCAGTGTTTATACCTTGAGTCACTGGTGACTCAGGTTGGTTGACGATGTAAAAAGCTGATCGATGTTTTTTGCTTCACCATGCATGAAAAAATAAATATATTTATAACACACAAGATAATTATCACAGGTGTCACACTTGTTTTTGGATTCATGGTGGCTGATGATGACGACATCTCTTTTTTGCGTGGTTTAATAACACCTGAGCATCTTGGAAAGGAGGAACTTCAGAAGCGTAATTGCCCATGTAAGTGCAGATTTGTAAGAAACCAGGTTTTTACAGTAACTAGGTTACTCACCTTATCCCAGTTTTGTATCTTCATGTAAATGCATTGTATACAGTATGTTTGTCTGCTGTTTCACAAGGTAAATATTCCAACAAAACTGTTTTTTTATTTTTTGTGTTGTGCAAGGTTTTCCTAAAACATGTAGCAGATTGCAGGCCATCATAAAAAAGTAAAGCACAGGCTTATTTTTATCCAAAAGATTCTACATTATTGTAATATTTAGATATTGTTTCTAAATAGCTGGGAGAGATGCTGTCTGGTAACTATAATAAACTTCAACGTGAAAAAATAATTTATGGACCTTATTAGGTTAATTCTATTAATTTCCATATGAAACTCTTTCAGGTATCATAGGCATCTTTACACCCACTGAATTTAATTCAGTGTCACACAGAGCTGTTAGGTGGAAGACCACCTAGATTTTTTTTTTTTGGTATTTGGTACACTGTATTAATCCTCAATGAGAAATTGTCTTTTGATATGACCTTTGCAGGACAGAGGGCAGGGACAGTCATTGTACAGCACTCCTGGAGCAGATATCAGGTTTAGGGCTTTGCTCAAGGCCCCAACGGAGTAGGATCTCTTCTGGCAGTTCCAGATACCAGTGCAGATCCTTAGCCTCAGAGCCACCACTCCACCTACATGCGGCACTAGTATATTGCAGGGCTTACTCGTGTACAAACCTACATTCCCTCTCAGCCTAGCCAATTTAGAGTAAATGATTAATTTAAAATGCATTGCATTGCAGGATATATAAGGAGGAAATCCACACACATGGGGAGAATATGCAAACTCCACATAGATAACAGCCAGGATTCAAGTTTAGGATGCTAGATTCATGATGGAGAAGCACTGTCCACTCTTTGTGGTAGGTTGCTTAACATTTAAATTTGCTCTGTTGTTACTTAAAACACCTGAATAATGTTGGTGGAATTTGCAGTTGTCCAACTGCCATAAAAAAACAAATAATTTGCTTTGATTTAATTAAGAGGTAAACATTGACCCGCTGGTTTATACATAATCCATGTACCACTTATCACAGAGAGAAAGTGAGAAAAAAGGATTTGGATTTGAGAATAATGGCAGGAAGGAGTAGCTCCTGTGGGAACTTTGTACTCAGTTCTCACCTGGCCAGACATTGTTTTTAAAGAACTTAGAAGAAAACCTTGTAAAACTTGTGGGACTAAGCAAACGTCATACAAGAAAACACACCGGCCTAGAAACAGACTAGTTTGAAAACCTCAGAAATTGCAATGGTATCCATACTGATTATAGATTATTTGTGTTTATTGTGGCTAAGTGACCTGCCTCATATCTAATTGGTCAGTCTTTGCCACAGTGTGTGTAATTGAACAATACAGCTCAAGGAAGCAGTGAGGTGTGCAAATTAAGTGAATGCTGTGAAAGGCCACAATTTAAATTTCACAGAAATTAGAAATTTTTTTATCTGTCACCAGAAATGCAGTTTGTGAAAAAAAATCTTTTAGAAAATTTAGTTTCTTTATTTTTAATGTTTGTAATAACTGCTATATGAAAAAGTCCTGTTTGATTTTTAGAACCAGTCCCCAAGGCATGACATTTAGGTGAGCCTACAGCACAGGGAGGTTAAGCGATGTGAAGTGAACCAATAGTGAGCTGAACAAGTGAACTTGTTCTTTGGGGCAATTGATATTTTTCCATTGGAATGCTACAGACATTAAAGGCTCATTGCCTTCTTACTATGGCATTGTGCCATATAATGTTTAATAAAATGGTGTGCACAGTAAGCTGGAAAGTAGGCCCACTTTAGAACCCAAATCAAAAATGATACTGATATCTTCTCATAGGCAATTAAAAACTTATTTGTTTTACTACTCCCTCGTACAACAGGAATTTTTTCCACCAAGCTATTCAAAATGGAATGCCCCAACTATGAACCATGTTAACTTACAAAGAGCTATATTGCTGTAAACAAAGAAAATTGTAATATCTGGCTTAATTTAAATATTTCATAGACACTTTTTATGAAAATGACCCACCAGGATTCACTGTTTATTCCATATTTAGCAAAAATCTGACTTTGCTTTAGAGTTTCAATTTAACAAAATACTTCAAATAACGATAGAAACGAAAATGGAATAGAAAAATGATGGGACACTTAACCTAATATTTTGTTGTACAACCTTTACAGGCAATCTCTGCAAACAAGCAAATCCTATTGCTCCCAATGAGCCTTCGGCATCTGTCAACAGGTAGTTTGGCCTTCTTGAGAAAAGTTCTTCAACTGTGTCAGGTTTGAGGAGTGACTTCTTTCAGTTCTTTCCATAGATGTTTTGTAGGATTCAAATCAGGGCTCATAGAAAGACCAATGTTTTGTTCTTAGCCATCCTTGAGTGCTTTTAGCTGTGTGTTTTAGGTCATTATTATGTTGAAGGATCCATGACCCGTGACGGAGACAAAGCTTTCTGACACTGGGCAGTAAGTGTTGCTCCAGAATGTCTCGATAGTTTTGAGATTTCATCGTTCCCTGCACAGATTCAAGACGCCCCATGCAAACTGCTGCAAAACAGCCCCAAACATAGCCATGTTTCACAGTAGGTATGGAGTTCTTTTCATTGAAAGTTTAAATATTTTCATCTGTGGACATAGAGCTGATGTGACTTGCTGAAAAGCTTCAGCTTTGTCTCATCTTTCCAAAGAACTTTCTCCCAGAAGCATTGTTGCTTGTCAATAAACATTTTAGCAAATTCTAGTCTGGCTTTTTAATGTTTTTCTTTTAACAGTGGAGTCAACCTGGGTCTTCTTCCATTGATCTCACTGTCAATCAAAAAGCAATGGGTAGTTTAATCAGAGTCCGATGGACCTCAACCTTGGAGTTCAGCTTGTATCTCTTTGTAAGTTGTCCTTAGTTTTGTGTCTACCATTCTCACTATCCTACTGCCCATTCTAGGGTCGATTTTCCTCATGTCTGTGTCCATGCTTTTTTATAATCTTCTTTTTTGATCTCCTCAGATAACTCTCTCCTTTGATTTCTCTGGTCCATGTTCAGTTTTGGTATACACGATGATACCAAACAAACAGCAGAGTGAATACCTTTCTCCATTTGAATAGGCAGAATAACTGATTACACGATTGGAGACATGTGTGATACTAAATAAAGAAAACTGCTAGTTTGAAAAATCATTCCTATCCAATTATTTAGGATCTGTTCTAGGGGTACCAACAAACCTGGCCTGGCCATTTTAGAATATCTTTGTAGATTAAGAACTACTTTATCTCTTTTCACACTTGCTCTGCTTTACTTGATGAACTATTAAAGGCATGCTGGTATACATGAGGCAATTACTTTTCACGTAATCACTTTTCAGGAGGCATACAACATTTTTTCAATGAGCTGTCAGGGTACCAACAAATGTGCCCATGTTTGTATGTAAATATTACTGAGCTGGAATACATTAAATCAAAGTTGTAGTTTATATGATATGTATGACAATACAATCAAGTGTGGTGAATTTTTCTAGTATCACTTAAAAAGTAGAAATGGTGCATCCTAGCTGGAGAAACTGAAAACTGATAGTGGTGCAGGTTTCGATTATTCTCATTAATTTAAATCTCTTTGTCACTAGTACTAGGGTGTTGTACCATGTTAGCCATTATGAATGTAGTGAAAAGTCAAGCAAAATGACACCTTTAATTGAAGAAGGAGCCTGAGTTGCCTCGAAAGCTTGCATATTGTAATCTTTTTAGTTAGCCAATAAAAGGTGTCATTTTGCTTGACTTCTCACTACTAAATCTCATTGTCACAAAAGGCAAAAAAAAAAAAAAAACTAATCCTGGACCTGGGTTGCATTTGTTCCTAATCTTTTGTGTCACATTATTGCTCAGCCTGAGTAGCCAGTCTAAAATATTTACTTTTAAACCGATTCACATCCTACTCTTAAATTTGTGTCCATCTTTCTATTGATTATCATGCTAGAGGACGGATATAGTGCAGACATTTAGATTGATTAAATTGATTAAAGTTTAAAGCTGATACACAGAATAATGCTTTAAATTTAGATGATACATCACAGTAAAGGGGCAGTTCCTCTTATAGAAAACAAGGTTTTTGACGGACCTAAACCCACATTTGCTGTGTATTTTTGCTTAGAGGAGCAACATTGTTCGTTTGTCTGTCCAGGATTAAATCACCTGTAGCTTGCAAACCATTTCACCTATTGACCTGAAATTTGGTACACATATACTACATGAAGTTTGCTATCCGCTTTCGGGGGTGATGATTTTTATTACACTTTTATTTTTATTTTATTTTATTGTAGAATCAACTCTTGGCAGGGCGCAGCAGGACGGCCGTGTGGCGCATGCGTATGGACACCGTTCTCATCCCTACCACCTTCCCCGTCACTTCCCCTACCTCTTCATATCTTAAATCATTCTTGAGGCAGATTGAAGACTTAAGTGCCAGCTTAATTGAAAAATTAAGAAAAATGTACTAATTAATTGCAAAACAAAAACTGACTTAATCAGTTTTAACGCAAAAAGATGCCTATGGAAGAAGAGAAGAAGCAGGCCACTAGAGTGGAGAAAAGAAGAGCTGCTCAGGAAGCAGCAAGCGCATCAACCTCTGAGCAAACAAATGCTGAACGTACAGCAAAAAAGTATGAAAACTATAAGTCAAGTGTATTCACTGCACGTTAGAGTGCAGTACGCCGTTCTAGTATTAAATAACTAGCAAAATACCCGCGCTTTGCAGCGGCAAAGTACTGCCTTAAAATTGTTATTAAGAAGAAAAGTAAACATTTTTAAACTGAGGGAAAATATACAAATAATTATTTAAGGATCTCTTTGTATACCACGTTGTCAGTTCGGCCCTCCGGTTGTAATATGACCAAGCTGTGCGCTGAGCTTACTCTTGAGCATGCAACGTGCAGTTGGCCATGTGAAAAGCAATCTTGCCTCAAATCAATGGCAACCTTTTGTAGAGTTTGTCCCTGAGACTTATTAATTGTCATTGCGAAGCAGAGCCTTACTGGAAATTGGAGGCGTTTGAATTGAATTTGGAGATCAGAGGGTATAAAGGGGATGCGAGGAATAAAAACTCTCTCCCCTGAGCCACTGCCAGTAAAAATAGTTGCCTCAATTAGGTTCTTTTGCAGACACATGACCTGAAGTCTCGTGCCATTACAAAGTTTCGGTGGCTGTACACAAATCCACAATCGGCTTTTTTGAGCCAATCCTGTTGTTTTCTTATGAGCCACTTTTATTATTGGGATTGTATCTAGAAACAGAAGCTCTATTAACTTGTGGATTTGCATGTGAATATTTAGTGACAGCGTCTCTATTAACTTGTGGATTTGCCTGCGAGTATTTAGCAACAGTGTGTCTATTAACTTGTGGATTTTTCTGCGAGTATTTGGCGGCAGCGTCACAAAGTTGTTTCCATCTAGCTGCATCAGAAAATGTACCACAACGTCTGACACACCTCCTTTTTACTGTTTTCTCACAGCTTGGATTGCTGCTGTCCTAATTGGTTTGAATTTCATGGTTTGTTTCAATTACATTAGTATTTGCAGGACTTGTTGTGTTGAAGTGACATTCGGCATCTGTCAACTGTTGTAAGCATACAACCAGTTTCATCGATAACTTCGCATCCAGCTTTTAAGAGTTGAAACATTCATAAACATCAAAGTGTCCACTACTCAAATCGTCACCTGTGAATCTAAGATGTTTAAGAGGCATTGGCGGTTCTCCAAACATGCAAAATAGGCAGACAGGCAGCCAACTACGCGGGAGGCCGGGGGATGCAGGACGCAACCCCGCCTCACACGGTGACTGAGCTGCAGACTATGGACGTATATATGTACATAAGTAGGATTCAGCTATGACCGTTATGCGTCGAATTTCGAAATGAAACCTGCCTAACTTTTGTAAGTAAGCTGTAAGGAATGAGCCTGCCAAATTTCAGCCTTCTACCTACATGGGAAGTTGGAGAATTAGTGATGAGTGAGTCAGTCAGTGAGGGCTTTGCCTTTTATTAGTATAGATTATATTCAAGGAACAGTCATATACTGTATAATGTTTTACTTGCATAATTCTGTCTGTGTAACCATTACTGTGTTAAATAAATATATAACATTAAAAAAATGTTTATCAGGTTTAAAGCAAATCCATTCCATTGGATTGGTAAAACATTTGCTATTTCCTGCTGGATTTCAGCACTTCCTGCATAGTAATTTAGTTCGGAAATGAGAATTTTTAAAGTTAATAAGAAATGTAAAGTTCTTCATTGAGTTCTTCTTTCAGAACAAGCTAAACTTTTTTTTATTTTATGTTACTGGCTTCACTAAACTGTCACTACTGGTGCAGCTTCAGTTATTTTTTTAAATATCAGATATTTTCTGATGTTTTTCTTTTTTGTCAGTGACAGCAACTTCTTTGCTTTTTCCTGTTTTACTGTGTTTTTTGCAAAACGCATTATAAACTTCATAGACAGTATATAACACTGATCGACTTCTAATATTTTATGCTGTATTGGGCACCGTGCATCTGAGCAACACAAATATAACATTGTGTACCTAATGACAGATTGATTAATTTTGTCTTCAACTTAGCAGCAAAGATTTCTGCCACCACTGCTCATAACAAATGTGCACCGTTGTGGAGAGTTTTAGTGTCATCATGTTTGGTACATTACAAAGGCCGGTATCAACAACAGATAATGACTTCCGTAGCAGATGGAATGCAGGTTGAATTCCTCAGTCTTACAAAGAGTAGCATAGCTCGTCATTTTTAATTCCTTTTCACCTCTTAGAAGCAGAAAAATGTTTAAGATGTAATGTGGCATAAAGCGGGATGATGCATGGCAAAAATCAACTTAACTGGACATTTAAATTGTGCAGCAATCCCAAGAGAAGACAATTCCTATTACTAATTCAGTATTGATAGCTACTGTCCCACTAAAGAAATAGTGCTTCATTATTAAATAACAAAATAAATCCCTTTATACTGTCAGGAAGAAAGTGTTATTAATGTCCACTTCCTCTGTAATTAAGGCTACATAAAATGAGGTAAAGCTTAACATGTTTACAGAACAGCAGCTTTCCGGTACATTAGCAGCTCTTTAGTGGAGCTCATTTGAATCCTTGCCCACCATAATTCAGAGAGCTAGGCTGATATAAGCGTAGTGCTTGAATTTTCTGAAAAAGAACTGCTTGTTGTGCAGAATGCTGCATGTCTGTGTTACTTATTTTATTATGTCTGCAAAAACAGGTGACCATAATGTTTCATCTTAACAACACAATAGTCAGCAACCTCTAAGGCAATTGCATCCCTTTGCATATCCATTAAGGAAAAAAAACAAAACAAAAATAAGAAACAAACAAAAAAAAAAAAAAACAAATCGCCTACTCACTGTACAAATGCTGTATTTGTTCCAGTCCCAGACACCACAGAGGAAGTCTATTTCCATTGTGCTTTTATTCTGTCAACACGTTAACCTTAGTCAACCTTTAAACAGTGCTCCTTGACAGCAGAAGCCCCTGTGACTTGGCTTTTTTTTTTTTTTTTTGTCCTGTCACTTTCAAGAAAGTCTCTTCACCCGGCAGCAGCTTTCTGATGCAGGCAGTGTGCTCTGCTCTGCCTGTTTCCAATGACAAGTCCAGTCCTTCAGGATAATTTGGAACAACCAGTGCTATTAGCTCTGTTCACATCCCAGTGCTTCCAATTAGTACCGATTTTCTTTAACGAAAGATAGCCAGGAGGGCACAAGAGCAGAGAAAGGAGAGACACTTCAAAAGTCTGCAAGGAAATCTAATCTTTCAAAAATATGTTGGTGATAGGAGGGGGCTTGTCTGAGAGTGCCACTCACCAGAATGAGCACTTGAAGAAATGTCAGCTCTTATGAACCGAAGTTGTGCACCTTCAAAGAAAGAAGGCAGGAGATGCAAATGCGAAAGATTTGCTAATTTGGATCATCATTTTCTTTCTTTCTTTCTTTCTTTCTTTCTTTCTTTCTTTCTTTCTTTCTTTCTTTCTTTCTTTCTTTCTTTCTTTCTTTCTTTCTTTCTTTCTTTCTTTCTTTCTTTCTCCAATCTATAGTAATGGCTTGTGTTTTCACTTTTTTGTTATGTTTTTTTCAATCTATTAACAATAAACAGTAAGGCAACTAACTGTACGCTACACATCAATTTGCTCCTTTCTGTTTTACTTAAAGAAATTCAGATTACTGCATTTAATGTAACATTACTGCTTCAAAGCATAATGACAAACTTTTGATTTTTGTCAAGATTAACTTCTGCATAGAATGTGCCTGTTCTTCTCATGTAACTGTGCTTTGAGCTGATAAAGACATATTGTCACGGGAGATTCAGTGGCAGCTGAATAAACTGGAGTGAATGTGTTCTGCTTTTTATTTTCATGCTTATTCCTTACTCACATATGCTGCTGCTACTATAGCAGGGGCTGGATTCATCTTCACTACGGCACAGTGTGTTAAGAAAGTGGACAGATTATTTATGTTTTCATATTGATGTTGAAGTTTTGGAATGTTTTAATAGAATTGTTTTGTAATGAATATGTGGGCTAAAGAGGGGATGGGAATGGAAGTACAGGGGAAGAGTAAACGAGGGAGGCCAAAGTGGAGGTGGATGGATAAAGTAAGAGAAGATCCAAGGAAAAGGGCTTGGCTGGCGAGGAGGTGCAGGACTGAGCTATTTGGAGAAGGTTGATTAAGCACATCGACCGCACATAGAAGTGGGAAAAGATGAAGAGGAAGAAGATTGATTTAGACATTAAGTTTGGATTGTTCTGTTTAAATTATCTGTCCATTAAGACTTAAACTCACTTAAATCATTATATGGTCATTATTGTCACATGTGCAGAGTACAACAAAACTCTTACTTGCATGATGTACAATGCATTACTCATATTATATAGTATGTACTTTTTCCTGATGTCTGTGTGGGTTTTCCTCCAGGTGCTTTTTTCCCATGAAGACGTGTATTTTAGGTTAATTTGCAATTCCAAATTGTTCTTCTATAAGTGTGAGTGTGTTCATTGTAATGGAATGTTTCCAATCTTGTGCCCTATGCTGCTAGGGAAGGCTTGAGCCTCTCATCACTCTGAATTAAACTATGCAGGTTTAAGAATGTGATGTAATTATATAAAGTTATTAATCATATAAAAATAACATTTACAGAGTGTTTTGGCTGTTTAGCTTTCATTATATATGGAGCTGGTGAAGAATATACAGAGGAGAACAACAGATGAGAGGGAAAGTAAAAGTGAAATATTGCAGAAGGAGATGAAAAGTACTAAAAGCCATATTAAATGTGAAAAGGGGTAATCGGAGGACTGTAGAGTAGCAGAATCAAGCAATGTTGTGTGGTTTGGTTCCTTCTCATAATGCCTGAAAAGAAATAAGCGACATGAGGCAAAAGCACTTGGGAAAGACTGCAGGCCCCAACAGGTCACTTGAGGATATACGTGTTCATCTTATGAACGTAACACAGAGAAAGTCAGCTACACCATCTCTGGTACATGGATAGATAACAAATAACACCAGCCCTGAAATATGAGTGAAAAACAAGTCACACTGACCCAGGGAGTGGACAGAAAACAAAACAACAACCTAGTACATGGATGGGAAACCAGTCACCAAATGGAGGAAAAAATAATGGACTCTGTTAATTTACCAATGTAAGCACTGTTTTAGCCAAGTATGATGCAAAGTTTCATGCTATAATGTACTGTATAGCCTATTTAATAAGGTTCTTCTCAGGCATTGTTTGCAAAGACAGGCAATTCACCTCTATGCACAGAAAAAGAGAGATGTGAGTTCAATCAATCTTCTACCAGAATGTTCTGTGAATCTCATCACCCAAATGAGACCTCAGCAGCTGGAAAAAAGCTAAAGGACTATTGCTGCTGGGTGTTTCTGTCTTTCTTGGCTGCTGCACTAAATCCATTTGGAAAATGTATTTGAATGTTTATATGCTTTGCAAAGTCATATTAGGCTAATGCAGAAGCTTTTTTAAAAAGTTATCTGAGCTCTGAAGATTCCAGCAAGAATAATGAGGAATGTATGAATCATAATGTGGTAATTTCAGGGTTTAAGTAATACTGACTCCTGACTATTGTTGTCCTGCAGTAGGGAGTGCTAAGAGCAGTGGGTGCCAGCTCTGACAGGCCTATGCACAAAGGGTTGGATATAGATGGGTGTCTCACATGTGGAAGCTCGTTTCTAATGAGGTATAGGTAGGAATTGATCTTCGTCTTGGATTGAAAAGGATTGAAGGAGAATATTTATTGTAATCCCATGATAGTATGATTAAGTAGTCTGTTAGCAGCAAAATATAATTGGCAGAGGTAGGATCACTATATTTCAATCATAGAGAGCCAAACAAAGTACTTAAACAAAACAACACATATCACTAGAAGATTATTTCCTATTAGTAACTGTACAAAATGTACACTTCACTTAATTCCTTTAAGTTGTTACTATTTTGCATGTTCAAAACAAAATTCAAATAACTAAACTAATAGAGGACTGATAAGCAAAATCAGGATGCTCTGTGCATCACCTTACACACAAGGAGCACATTTGTACAAGACATTTCTGCTACGTCTATACTTTTACAGCATCACTAAAGTATTTGCAAGGACCAAGGTTGCAAGGTTATAGTAAATTATTTTCTTTGTGGTGCCATTGGACTGTTGGGTTATTGATACTTCTAAAAAGACTCTTGATCTTCAAGAAACATCTACTAAGAGTGTACTCTAGAAATATCGCAACTGAGAGCAGAACAGCATTAAGCACAAGGGCAGGGGCTATGTCTGTGTGGTCGTGTGCCGGGCTTGGGGATAGCAATGCAGGGCATTCATCATTTACACTTAAATATCTGAAGGGTGATATGGTTTTCTATATTGATTAGGGGTTTATGAAGACAAAAATCCTAATTTTATAATTAACCTTTTAAAATTAAATAAGTCAAAATTCCTGACATCAATATCTTATGATTATTTAGGAATCTACCTTTGATACTTATTTTGATTTTAAAATTTGACATAAATTGATTTTAATATCTTTGTTGTTATGTACGGAAGCCGACAGAGGACTATTTTTTTAATTGTTTCCTCGAGATAACAGACTAATTTTATCAAGATCTCGAGAAAACAAACTTTGTTTTCTCGAGATAACGGAATAATTTTATCGAGACCTCGATAAAACAAAAGATCTTGTTTCTCGAAATTATGAAATAATTGTATCTAACATTTAATGTTTAGCTTATTGAAGCCACGTCCTGTTTGAAATGGCAGAAGAGCAGAACTGTATTGATTAGCGTGTCACATTTTTGTTTAATCAAGGGCTGATGCAGGCTGAAATATGGTTATGCCTTAGTTTAGAAAATAATAACATTGGTGTTCGTCATTTAAGAAGATGGTTAGCAAGGCTTCAACTGTATAGGTGTCGCAATGTAACCGAGCCTGATGCCAGGAGCAAAGGTTAAGTTTCGTTTTCTCGACATCTTGATAAATTATTACGTTATTTTGAGAAAACAAAGTTCGTTATCTCGAGATTGTGATAAAATTAGTCCGTTATCTCGAGGAAACAATTTAAAAAATAACGATATTGCACGTCCTCTCTCGGCTTCCGTAGTTTTGTTATGGAACTGTAATAAAAATTTGATGCAAAAAAAAATCAAATGACTTCTTATAACAAATTTCTGAATGCAAGAGGAGTATTTTCAGAGTCACACAGAGAAATACCACCAACAGTGGAGCGCAAATTATCATAGCGTTAAGAAAATATCACTAGTCATGTTTTTTAAGCATTTGTATTGAATGTGATTAAAAGCTGTTCCGCTTATGCAATGAAAGACAACATAAAATTACATCCAAATGACTCTTTTTGGAAAAATTCATTTTTTATGTAACAATTACCGTACTTTGTGACACTTTTCCTTAAAGGGGAAAATGTACATTCTGTCCCAGACAATCTTAAAAGTAATGGTACTTTTTCAATCACTTAAACAACTACCAATGTGTGTTTTAGGAGCTCTATTACAACAAAATCATAAAGTACAGATGCATGTGGTCAACATTCAAATTACTCTCAATGTTCTTTTAAATTGCAAAGTACTGAAAATTTAATTTTAGGTTACATATGATAGTTAAAGTAATGAGCATCTAAACACAGACGCTTTTAATGTTCTTAATAAAATGGTCTAAATAATGGTCTATTTTTAAAAGGTCCACATTACCTACCAAAGTGTTTTTATGAGAAATATTCAGGAAATGAAGCTTATGAAAATACAAATAACAGAAAAAACGTTTGTTGTAAAAAGTGGCATTGTCTTATGATTTTTGGCCTTCTCTTGGTGGCACTGAAAACATGTTGGTCTGAAATGAGATACAATAGTAATAATGCTGCTCGGCATATATTTAAAATACCAGTGTCTAAAGGAAAACGCTCTAGGGACGACTGATGCCAAATCAGTGGCCCACCTTCCTGAAACACAGGAAACCCCCTCAAATTTGTTTGCCCTTGTTTCACCTCTCCTCCTACTTGTTGAATGACTGCCTTAGTTATGTACACAGGTTATCCTCTGTAAGAAGTGATCATCCAACACTTATACTTTTATTGAGACTGTCAAATAGAAAAAAAGTTATTTTAAGTCGTGGATGTGTTTAGAAAATGAGAGTGAGGTCTGACCAGACTAATACATGTTCAGAACATCACATTACAGGATTTGTTTATTTACTAGGGGAAAACTGCCAACAAGTCATCAGAACAATGAACGCTCACCAGGCAATGGTAGCAGCCAAAAAGATCTTGTAATCTGAGCATTTTAGCACCTGCATTTTTTTTTTTGTTAGACACATGGTTTCTAGCTTATACTAAGATACCCATCCTTCACGTGATCTATCTTGCCAGCCAAAATAATGCAATCAAGATTAACAACAAAACAGAAAAGATTACACAGGTTATGGCTAAACGGAACTTTGCTTTTGTACTGAAGATCACATGATTTCAACTTCAGTTATTTTTTATGTAAATAGTGAGAAATTTTCTTTGAAAACCTGAAATAGTCTTAACCACATTATATAATTTTGGGAGTCAATATGATTTATCCACATCATCTGTTGTCTATGCAAACCGTCTTTATTAGAAAAAAGGAAGCAAACAGACATTGCTTCTTGCCTTTGTCTTTGCCCTATTTCTATTTTAAATAACTCCAAAACAACAGTTCAGAAGCGCCAGACCAAAAAGGATTGTGTCTTATAAATCATCTGCAAACATCTGAACCCTGAAAGGAGAAGTCTACTGGCAGTAAAGCAGAAAATTTAATGCCAGCCGTGGTTTAATAATCTTAGCATGATCAAGATGGCAGGAAGTCGATAAGCCGTGATGAGCAAGAGGAATGCAACTAACAGTTAACTCATTCAACCATCCTTTCCATTTTCCAGCATCGATATGTCAGTGAGCCCTTAATGAGATTTCTCTGCAGACGTCTAAGTGCCCTTATTTGTGTTGCTCTCATATGTCTGTGTCTTTCACATTTTTCTTGGTGGGTTCATTAGTTGGCATTTGGGTTCTCACTGATATCTCAAGCTTCACAGAAGAACTGCATAGCTGACGATGAGTTACAGGCCCTACATGTTCAGCAATTAGGAATTTGGAGAAAAAAGAAAAGTCTGCTTTCTCTGTATGTTTGAAATGCTGCGTAGGAGGTCACCCATATATTTAAGCATATGTTCCCAGTGGACTTTTTTCAACAGCCAAATAATTGCTTCACCTGTTCTGGCAGCTGCTGCCTCTGTTTAAATAAAAAACATCATCATTCATCTAGAAAGTTTTTTGGAAACATTGGGGTAAAAATGAAAGAAAATCCTTTATGGATACATCTAAAAAAACACTTTACAGGATCATAATAGAATTACTAAAAACTTTTATTTGAAAAGAGATATTTGGAACATGAATGTATTAGTTTTCCTTTTTGCAGGAGTATAAAACTATTGCTTCATTACGCTGTAACAATAAAAAATAAATAAATAAAAGAACCTGTTGTGTAGAAGAAGAAAAAACAGCATAATTGATAAAGTTCTGACATTTCCTCATCTTCTAAAATGTACGCCTGTTTCTTTCACGTTTTCATCCCCACTCTTTACACATCAATATAGTCAACCTCTCCATGTTCAAGTTCCCGAATCTCAAATCTTATGTAAGATGATTTTACATCTCAATGATTTTGTTTATGCGTAAAATTTGAGTTTTTTTCTGTTTTACTGTTTGCTTCCTGGTGTGTGTATTTATGTAAGAAAATGTTATAAAGTTATGAAGTTTACCAGTATAATATTATAGCTGTAAACATGTATTAGCATGTGCAGCCCATACTCTGTGAAAGTACTACACAAGAATTAATTATTATTAGTAAACAGGAAATGAAAAAATTAACAAGACATATGAAACAATTCAGTCAACTTAATAAACTAAGAAAAAAAACCTGTAATGCATCTACCCCTCCTGATTTGCTATATGTCGCCTTGGATTCCTTTAAGTCTAATCATTTTCCTCTGATAGATGATTCCAGATAGAATTCACAAGCTTAGGAATAAAAAATGATTTTAAGATACATGATTCATTTTCTCTCTTTGTGGACTTCCAGTTACAAATATACAAACTGTATCACAGACTTTCGCTTCCATCTACTACAATGTGCTATTTATCTGAAGCACAATTGAGATATCTGCAGTGGGCTGGTGCCCTACCCACAATTTGTTCCTGCCTTGTGCCCTGTGCTGACTGGGATTGGCTCCAGCAGACCCCTATGACCCTGTAGTTAGGATATAGCGGGTTGGATAATGACTGACTGACTGACAATTGAGACACAACATTTCTAATTACTTTGAAAAATGTCCATTGTAAATGTCCCTGTCAAAAGTAAGACTGTTTAATAGATAACAAAACTCCCAGTAAATAGGTGAGATTGCCAGTGGAAGGTTTTGACATACTGTAGCATACAGTAAATTAGTGCACCCTGTTTCAGGTTGGTGCTTTTCTCCTCTTTTCATGTTAAACCTTTTGCACAGAATTAATCATTTTTTACCCCTAGTTAAAATATTTTTTTTGAGTAACACTGCAGCACACATAGAGTTAGTGGAAGTTCCATGAACAGGTTACATTCTAACTGAATTCATGAGTTGATATCCTAAATTTTAATTAATAAACTTGAAGAGTTTTGCTTGAATCTTGAGAATCAGGAGATCAGGAGGCATACTATAAGAACAATGGGATAAAAAAAATTATTTAGGGTGATTAATTAAGAACTGTTTTAATAAATGACTTAAATGACTACCAACCAGTGGCACTGACCTACACATTATGAATACACTGGAAAGGCTAACATTGGCTTATTTGCAACTCTTGGTCAGAACAGCACTGGACCCTCTGCAGTTTGTCTACCAGGACCAGATAGGGTAAACAATAATGCTGTCATCTGTATGTTTAATGCAGCCTACACAAATCTGGAGAAGCAGGATAGCAGGGGAGGATATTGGGTTTTTTTTGTAATTTTCTATTGCAATACAGCACCATGCAGCCCAAACTGCTAGGAAAAAAGCTCTGATTAATGTAGGGTGATGCAAACACTGTGTCCTGGATAATGTACTACCTAACTGGCAGACTTATGTTTTTTGGCTTAAATACTGTATATAGGATATGGTCATCAGTGGCACATAGGTTCCACAGGGAACTGTGCTGGATCCCTTCCTGCTAAACATGTACACCTCAGACTTTACATACAATACTAAGTCAGGTCAGGTCAGGTCAGGTTAGGTTGGGGAGCACGCATTGGTAAAGTACGTTGTCGCACCCACCACATAATGAAACAGCTCAGGTTTTTGGTTAGAAACCCCCCAGGCAGACACACGGTCCAGTCCCACCATCTGGAAATGATTAATTTCCACATGAATGATGATGAATTTGCAAATGAATCATGTCATCTGCAAAAAGTTTGCAATGAAACAGCCAACTTGGATTTATAATCAGTAAAAAGAAGAAGAGCGAATACAGAACACTAGAGAAGGACCTTGTTGAAAGGGGAAAACTGAGCCACTTGCAACTCAACATCAGCAAGACAAAGAAGATACTTGTAGACTTTAGGAAGGTCATGCCCACTCTGAGACCATTTCTGATGGTGAAGATGTGGAGGTGCAGAAAACATACAAATACCTGGGGTGCATGTGATCAATAGGTTTGAGTGGAGTATCAACACAGAGGCTGAGCATAACAAGGGTCAGGATCACCACTATCTCCTGGGGAGGATAAGGTTGTTTGGTGTATGCAAGCTACTCTTACATATTTTCTACAGTCTGTAATGGTCAGTGCAACTTCTATGTGGCAGTGTGCTGGGGAAATGGCATTAGTTCAGGTGATGCCAAACTGATTAAAAAAGCTGATTTAATCTTAGGAGTCAGGTTGGACTCACTGGAGGAAGCAGTCAAACAGATGTTTCTCAGGGAGCTATTTATTGTTATGGACAATGACTCTCACCGCATGCATGATGTTTCGACTAAACAGAGAAACTTATTTAGTAACAGACTGAATCAACTGTGATACTCCAAGGAATGATATGTGTGATTGTTTCTAACCTCAGCCACCAGGCTCTATAATGAGATACCCCATGGCTGTGGTGATATTGTTCCTTGTCTGCTAAATATTACCGAGCTGGTGTATCAATGACACCATACTGTGCCAATGGCTGATATCCTACACTGTGAAAATGTAACTCACATGTATGCGCCATTCTACTCATTTTACATTTAGTAAATACCTACACTTTATTAATTTATGTGTAGAACATTCCTGTTATATGTCTATTTGTCCCTTGTTAGCTTTCTTTCTTTCTTTCTTTCTTTCTTTCTTTCTTTCTTTCTTTCTTTCTTTCTTTCTTTCTTTCTTTCTTTCTTTCTTCGGATCATCTAATTAACTTATGCTCTGGCATGTTCCTTTAATTATTTTATTTTGGCCTTCCTAATAATTATTGCCTCCTACTTGGGATGTTATGCACTATAGTAGTTTGTTGGTGACGGACTATTCAAAGAGTGGTTAGATGGTTTGGTGAGTTTGTGAAGTGGATTGCTTTCTTTTGATTACATTGTGTTTGCCACTTTAATGAGTTTGTTATTCTTATTAAATCATAACATCACATCACATAGCATAACAATCTTAAATCTACCTAATCCAAATCTGGGCCATTGAGTGCCAGAACCTATCACAGAAACACTAAACACAAAACAAAAAACAGTCCTAAGTAGGGCACAAATCCTTTTGCTTTCTGTATGATGGTGGTCATACTCTGTTTAATGTCATTGCGCCAAAATATATTTAACATAACAGCTTGCATAGCTCTGCGACCAAGATTTAAGGATAAATACTAAAAATTTAAGTTTAGGACCTTTTGCTAAGTGTAGTTGTAGATGTGAACTCTACTCAAAGACCCTTTTTTCTGTCAATACACATACATAAGTTATAACAGAAGAAAAAATATTTAATGACATACAAGTTTTGGGTGGCACAGAGGTACAACGGTTAGTTTAGCTACCATGCACACCTAAAAACCAAACCTCAAATCCTTCACTCACTTTTTGCCTGGTTAAGGTTTGCATGTTGTCGTTGGGTCTTCATGTTTGTATGTTTGTTTGTTTTTTCTCTTATGATGCTCCAGCTTTCCTCCAATATCAGGTTATTCTGAAATTCTATAACTGGCCCTTCATTAATGTTATTGGGCCCTGTGATGCTAGAGTAGGTTCCCGCCAACCTGTAACCATGCACTGGATTAAGTGAGTCTGAAAATGTAATTAATTTATTAACATTGATGAATATCATGCCATTTTCTAGCCTGTTCAGTCCTGAACCAGTGCTGCTTGGGAGGTGGAGCTGGTGTTGGAGTTTATCCCAGCTAGCACAGGGCGCAAGGCACGAACAAACCCTTGACAGGGTGCCAGACATTGACTAATCCATGTTTAGATCTAGATTAAATTGACAAAAATAAGGAATCTGGGGCCTCATGTATAACGCTGTGCGTAGAACTCACACTATAACATGGCGTAAGCACAAAAGTGGGAATGTGCGTACGCACAGAAAAATCCAGATGCAGGAATCTGTACGCACGCAAACTTTCACGTTCTTCCACTACATAAATCCCGATCAGCGTGAAAAGTAACGTACGTGCACGCGCCTTCTGTCCCGCCCCAACTCCTCCCAGAATTACGCCTCTTTGAATATGCAAATCAATATAAATAGCCTTCTGTGAAAAGACAATGGGAAAAGCACGGGGGGAAATATAAGAATTTCAGTGAATACCAAGTGGAGGCAAAGGAAAAACGTACTATTTGTTGGTTTAAACAGTGGTATAATCAACAAAAGGAAGTTGATAGAGTGACAGAGTGTCGGAGAAACACGAAGGCTCAAATTCAGAAAGTCACACAGTGCCGAAATAAAAAAGAAATCACATATCAAAGTCGCCGTTAAAAGGCGAGTCGTAGCCCACCGTCTGAGTGTCATATGAAAACTTATTAGGGTACAGACAAAAAAAATAGGCACACAGTGGGAAAAAAGCATGAAATGTCAACTTTAATCTCGAAATTTCCACTTTAATCACGTAGTTTATTTTGTCATTAAAATAGAACATCATAAACTTCATCTTAAAATCGTTTAATTTACTAGTTTCTCAAATCCCATTGTAACTAAAGTGGCACATTAAATGCTTTGTTCTGTATTTGATCTTCTATGTGCTCTACATGTGTGAATCACTACCTGCTTCTTAAACTGGCTTTCTCTTTCTCCGACAGGACACATAATCCATTACATTTGTGATATTACAGCTCTCTGAATAATTAAAATAGTGAGATGTATACGTGATATCTTTTTCATGATGATAGGAATGAAAGCATCTTATTAAACATGGGAACACGGTGGCGCAGTGCTTGTTCATGTCTCACGCAGGAGGCTTGCTGCGCCATGCGCGACCTTCAATGAAATAATTTATCACTGCAGTACTGTCTCTTTCAAACGTACTAACCTCCAATTCCTGTCCTTACTTTTCTTTCTCCAAAAACCCAATCGCCACACAATCAGCTATATAGACATGAAGCCATCTGTAAGCTTAAAACACCGATTCTTCAAAACTTTTAAGGAACATTGAAATATCTTCGTAGTACATGTTTAATTATTCTATCCGTCTAGCATTCCAGTGTCGTGTCAGCACCAGCAAAGAATACAACGCAATGCAGGAACAATCCCTGAACTAGCTAGCGCTGCGGCACCGTGTCCTCACATGTTTAATTATTAACAATACAGATTATTTAAATAAGTTAAAGTTTTATCTGTATAATATAATCAACATATTTTGCTGCATTTCATCTTAAAAATGAATACCGTCATCATATGTAGATACGCGCTTTATAAAGTGGCGCAGGTTGTGCAATATTATAACTGTAGTACAAGTTTACATTGAGGTAATTGTACTTATAAGTAAACAGTTCTACAAGGAGCACTTGATGGACTGATTGAGTGTGTTTATAGTTCTTGGGATGAAACCTTTTCTAAACCGCGAAGTCCGTACTGGGAAGTCTCTAAAGTGTTTTTTGCCGTGGCTCAGGCAGCGTCTGCTTCATGCTGTATACCGATATTTCTCTTTCCGATCAGCTGCTGCTGTGACTCCTCACTCAGATACAGTGATATAAATACTCTGAGTGGTGCAGTGAGAGTAATATGGAAAAAGATGATCTGCTGTGGCAACCCTTAACGGGAGCAGCTGAAAGAAGAAGAAGATGCAGTGAGCGTAACAATGCTAAAGCAGTTATGGTATTTGGAATACTATGGCTATTCCCTGGACCATTATATTGCTGCAGGTTAATTACAATCAGATGCGTTACACTAATAAACAATATGCAGTTAGTTTCAGTGTATTTATAAAGCCGCGTCAGGAATGTGGAGCTAAGAAAGAAAGGGTGTCCACGCAGGAACAGTAGCACTGCTTTGACGCTGGGTGACGCCAGTCTGCAAAACTGAGCGGAGAAATTGCGTACGCCAAGGTATGAGTTACCATGGAAATGTGCGTGGCTTTACGCCAAGTTTAGGTTTTATACATCGCGATTTGAGCGTGGAAACGGGAGTACGCAACATTTCTGTGCGTACGCACCGTTTATACATGAGGCACCTGGAGTTTCAGCTTGGAAAATTGCCAGAATCTCATCAAGTACACCTTATACATGTGTTTTACAAAAAGAAAAAAAAAATGGAAAAATATATTGCATGTAAAATAAAGGAGTTTGTAACAAATTCCCAATTTCAATAAAATATTGTTAATACTAAGTAGTGAACATGAACAAGATGGAAAGACTCAGTGGACTGTCATCGACAAGGTCAAAGTCTGGTAGCCTCTAGAAATCTTACTGTATCAGTAAAAAGGCCACTTTGACCTGTCATAGATAGATAGATAGATAGATAGATAGATAGATAGATAGATAGATAGATAGATAGATAGATAGATAGATAGATAGATAGATAGATAGATAGATAGATAGATAGATAGATAGATAGACTATGTGGACTACCAAGATGGGCACTGCTGCCCCAACCCGACACAGACAGATGCAGGAGGCACAAGTGTAAGCACACACTTTTTATTGTCCTTCTCTCTTGTGGGAAACGTCTTCCCAGTCTCCCACAAGCACAACACAGTCCCAAAAACACAAAACAACTCTTCTTTCTCTTTTTCTTTTCCTCCTCCACTGCTCTAGACAAGCTTTGTCTCCCTCCTCCCGACTCTGGCAGCTGTCCCCTTTTATAGAGCACCCGGAAGTGCTCCAGGTGTTACATGATCTCATTCCGGGTGCACCTCCCTGTGTGACAGCAGCCCTTCAGATGAGGGCTGAGCCGTTCTCCTTACACCCCCAGGGGGGCTGCCCTCTGTCATCTCGGGGGAGGTTTTACCCTATGCAAGCTCCTTCACCCGGTCCTTCCATTATGGAGGTGTCCCAGCTGGGTAAGAATCCTGGCTGCCCTATACAATAGATATATAGATAAGGAATGACTAATCATAGATAGATAGATAGATAGATAGATAGATAGATAGATAGATAGATAGATAGATAGATAGATAGATAGATAGATAGATAGATAGATAGATAGATAGATAGATAGATAGATAGATAGATAGATAGATATGCAGTTTGTTTGTCTTCAGGAGGAAATATGGCTTTTTACAGAAGTTCAATAAATAAGGAAATACAGTAAATAAATATTGGCATATTATAACATATTAAAACAAACAGCAACCCCACCTTCTCATATAGACACCAGAATGATTAAAAAGAAAGATTTCTGATTGTCCTTTTGAGTTGAGTAATACAGGATGGCGCTCAAAATAACACGAAGTTTAAAAAGAAATTATGAAACTATGGACAAGCACCACAAAAGTACGTAATAAATTTCATTGTAACCAAAGACACAAAATAAACAGCATTCTTTATAAATATGTTTTAATTTTACAAAATCTCACAGAGAAAACAGAGAGAATACACTGTTGGTAGCACTTGAAGCCAACATAAGTAAGAAATGGCAGTGCATTACAGTCATAGTCATTACGGTAGTGATGGAATCAGTAGAAAAAATCCATAACCAGATAACAATGCCAAAAACAAATCTCACAGAAGAAAGAGCACAGCTTTTAGAACTGCTGAATATGGGATACCAGCATTGGACATACTATTTAAGAAAATAATTTCTAGCTTTTTTAGCTTTCTAGACTGAACATCATGCTATTAAATCAAGGTATGGAAATTCAGAATTTCTAAGTACTTTGTTTTGTGGTAACATGCACCACTATCTCAGGGGCCGGTACTATTGTAATGGAAAGGAAATGTGAATTATAGTGGTATGGGTATCCTGTCCAGTGTTGGTTCTGGCCTTGTGTCCAATTTTGTCCTGATAGGCTTTGCTCCCACCCACAACCCTGAACTGGACTGAGCAGGTCTGAGAATGGCATGGCATGATATGATATGTGTTTGAGAATGCTGTGCTATGTTATGTTTCTTTGGACACAAATAGATTAAGCGTTCTGTGTGCAACTGGAAATGTGTTAGCTATACAGTTGCAATCCACTTAAAATCTAAATGATAAAAGGCAATTGAAATTATTTACTTTAGTTGTTTTCATGAGTACTGTGAAATAAATCTTGCTACATGAAACACATGCAGTATGTCCTGTTTTATACTAAAAAGTTTAAAAATGATGTAAATAGTCAGCTTCCCTACCCACAATATGTAAAGTAAATTATATAAAACCACCAATTTCTTTATTAATTCAAGCCTTAAAACACCCTGTTTCAAAAAAGAAAAGCAAGGACTGCATTTTAAATGAACGACTAGAGTTTTAAGCTGTAAACAGAATCATATAGCGGGCAAACATTGCAGTGCATGGCAGCTTGTGGATCATCATTAATAATTCTGTACTAAGTACAGTAGCTAATCACAGTTGCATAGAAACATACACAGGGACATTCCTTTGGCTGGTGAGGGGGGCAGTGAATCTACCCCAGCACCTTCACTAAACACATTTGAGTTTCTTCTGTTTTCATTAAAAATTTATTTTGTAATATTTGTGTTTTTCATTCTTTACTTGGAAACCTGCCCAGTAAATGCAGCTAAGCTTGGCAGAGGAAGGCTGTTTTGTTTAGGAGAGCATCATGGCCTGCTTTTAGATATAAAGTGTTCAGCCTCCCATGATCCAGAAACATACAGTGCAGCTTCACTTGCTGTAAATAAGCAGGCAGGAGTGTGTGCATGCATGTGTTTGTGTATGTGTGTATATACAGTATTTTATATGTATTACCACACAAATGCGCATGGGAGTTCACCAAAGGGACCAGAAAATGGCAATTCCATGCCAGGCCAGGGGGCAGCAGGTTGCACTGAACCTGTCTCTTTTCTCTCGGCAGACCAAATATGAGAAATCCTGCCTGTATCTGATGAAAATCCGAGGACGTCACTTCCTGTGAACTGCCTATAAAAACCCCTCATCCTCCATACTTGATCAGTTCTGTTTTGGACTCTAACCTATACACATTGTACATAAACTAAGGCCTTTTCCAGCCAGTTAAACTATACGGGTGGCTGCCCCAAACCTTTGTTGTGTGGTTATTTCACAGTATATATACACACATACATACATACATACAGTATATACATATATATATTGTGACAGCCGGCCATGGCCATTACCCACCCTGGGCACCAGCTGGACACTAGAGGGCAATCCTCCTGAACTATTGTGGCACCATGGATTCCCGCAAGGTACGCTGGGAGTTAGAGTTTGGTCCAGCCCTGTTGGGTTCAGTGGGGGCCGCCAGGGGGAGTTGTAGAATCCTACTTTTGGTTTCCATCACACTTGGGAGTAGTTCCAGTTAATCCCGATGAGCCACCTGGAGCATTCCCAGGTGTAACGTAAAAGGAACCAGAGTCGGGAGGAAGATGGACGAAGCTTGTCAGTGAAGGAGTGGAGGCAGAAAGGAGAGGAAAAGAAGACAGAAGGGACTGTGTTGTTGGTGCCCTTTCTACTGAGCTGTTGAGAGGAACGAGAGAAAAGCGCTTCCCCATTTGTAAATAAACATGTGTTGCTGCACTTGTGGCTCTACCTGTCTGTGTTGGGGTTGGGCCAGCTGGAGCTCCCCGGTTTCCACAATATATATATATATATATATATATATATATATATATATATATATATATATATATATATATATATATATATATATATATATACAGTATGTGTGTGTGTGTGTGTGTGTGTGTGTAGAACATAGCGGCAATTCTTCAGTCCAGACTGACACCAAAGAGTCCATATAAGTGCAAAAAGATGTATTTTTACTACATAATAAATACATAATAAGATGAGTGAACAAGGGCTGTTCCACAATACTGACATAACAATAAGAAAGAAAACAGCTAGTCCAATCTGAGCTTATATTTTCAAGGTTAGTTACTGTCTATGAGTGAGGTGAATGGTCCTCCTTCCACTACTATATAGTACAAGCACTGCTTCTTTCTTTCATTTCCTACACCTTCTCATCTATTTGTCACTAGTCTGGTAAACCCATGTGCTGCTCATTTCCCCAACTCTAATTTCCCCATTCTGTGTTCACTTCTGAAGCAAACTCCTTGGTCTGGAACTTCTGAAGCCTAGTTGCTAGAATCCCACTTGGCAGCAACAAGGAACCCTGCAGTCCTGAGCCTCAGCATATATGTGAAGAGTTAAGCAACGCCAAGAAGACTTGTCCACCATAAAACATATCAGGGTGGATACACATAGCATTATAAGCCTCCCTATCAGACTAGTCGATTTTATTCTCATCTCTCAAAGATCCTTACTGCTGTTCTTTTGCCTGCCTTCCCCTTCTTCTGGGACTCTTTCTGAACTTCTAAATTTTATCACCCTCTGGTGTCCTTCCAATTTACTAGAACAACAATATGTTACTCATATGACTTTTACTGTTAGTACACTACATATATGTATTCAATATATACACCCATTCTTCATTTCTTGATTAAAAATGGGTAGATTACATAGTAAACATGATCAATATTGAGCTTTGCTATTGTATTTACCTAAGGAAAAAAATCCTGCCTTTATGTGTGTCACAAATTAAGTGCTGTAAATGCAGAAAAGGTCAAATAATGAAAGCTAAAGAGCTTCTTAAGAAAGAATAAACAGAGAAAAAACTATTTTAAAGTTTAAGTATCTAAGGGAGGAAGGTTACCTTAATACTGGAGAAGTGAAAGTTGCATCCTATTACTCAGATCTCAAGCTAAGTCAGGAACATCTCTCTAAAGTCATTGATTAAAACATAAATGAGACATATTAGGGCAGGCACTGCAAGGCCAGAAATTACTTTAAGGCAGCTCACCTGGAGTATGCTAGGCAGTCATCCTACTGAGATGATCATAAACTGCATTTTGTGGTCAGACAAGATGAAAATTGGGCTCTTTGACAATAATACAAAACATAAGTGACGGAGCAAATCTACAAATATCCCAGGTCAGTCACCTTTTGAAAATAATCATTCCGTCGGCAAACTAGGCAATTTCTTTCAGAGGGTCATGCCTGAAAACAAGTCCATCATAAGTGATTAATTTGGCCTCTAGAAAGTCTCAGTTTCAGCAAGGGAGACAATGTCAGGAGGTGATAAATGAAGTACTTTATTGTGTTTGGTGTAACTTTGGTGGGCATGTGCATTAGATATTGCACTTGATTGTCAGGCAACAGAGCTATATATACAGTAGATAGGCCAAGAGTAGCAGAAGGTTGTTGTCTTAATTCTGTTTCACTTGTACTTTAAATTTATTTTTTTTTTGCTATATTCATCCCTTCAATGTAGTTATTGTCATAAGAAATGTGCAATTTTTGTTTACTTTTGGCCCATTGGTGTTGGTGTTCTGCATATGGAGGACTGCCATGAGTGTAGTCTCCTACAGTATAATTTATAAACTGTATATACTAGTTAATATAATCTATGGAAGCTAGTCTGGCTTTCCAGACAGACAGACAGACAGACAGACAGACAGACAGACAGACAGACAGACAGACAGACAGACAGACAGACAGACAGACAGATAGATAGATAGATAGATAGATAGATAGATAGATAGATAGATAGATAGATAGATAGATAGATAGATAGATAGTGTTTCCTAGTAGCGTTTCCTGAAACACTTCTGCTAAATAATTTGTTGACTGAAAATACTCAGTGATAGTCTGTCATGTAGAGGATATGCAGCATTGTTCATAACAGCACTCAGTTTTGTTTTACTTTTCTCCTTTGCTGCTACCTCCAGGGAGTCCAGAGGGTGTCTCATTACTGAGCCTGCCCTTTTAGTTACCTTGCTGATTCAGTGGGCCTCTCTTGAATTGATGTTACCAGCCCAAAACATGCCAGAATAGAAAATTGCATTGGCCATCACAGAGTTGTTAAATATGAGAAGGATATCACTACCCACAATCAAGGATCAAAGTCTCCAAAGAAAAGAGTCTGCTCTGCCCTTTCTTATATAGTTATATAACGTGTTACAAGACAGGTCCAGTCTATTATAAATGTGGAACTTCAAGTACTTGCAGAAGTGCACCACCAGTACATCAACTCCTTGAACAGTGACTGGACATAGAGGCTCTTTGGTGTGGCGAAAGCCTATCACCATTTCCTTGGTTTTGTTGATGTTTAGTTGCAGATAATTCTTTCTGCACCATGAAACAAAGTTCTCCACCTGATTATTACACTCTGCCTCATCCCCCTTATCAATAAACCCCATAAGTGCAGAATAATCTGAAAATTTCTGCAAGTGACATGGCCTGGTGTTATATTTATGTCCCAAAGTGTACAGAGTAAAGAAAAGTGAAAATTCTAGTGTTCCTTGTGGTGCTCCAGTGTTCCAAACAAACACATAAGAGGCACAGCCCTTGAGCCTCATAAACTGTGGTCTGCCTGACATGTAGTCTGTTATCTATGACACTATAGGCTCATCAACCTGCATACTGTATCTCTGAGCTCACCCACTAACATGGATAATAATAATAACAATAATATCAGTCTCATATTCTCTGTCTCTGACTGTATTTATATTATTGCATCCTCCTTCTTTACTCACTGCTCAGGAATATATGAAGACTGAGACAGATTCCACCAGGAATGTGTACAAGACAGATACCAAGCCTGGACAAGATGTCAGCTAATTATGATACATATTTCATAAGTGCACAATTTAAGGGCACAAAGCTTTGTTGCATAGGTGATAAGAAAAACATTCCACTAGATCCCGAATGATTAATTACATGGCAGAAGTTAACAGCTGATAAATGGGCTCAATAACTTAATCAGCATCAACAGAAGGAACGCCGATCAGGGGCTGATCAGGTGCCAGAATTCTGAGTCATGGAGGATTTGGTGCAGACACTAACAGTGTGATCCCCAAAGTGGAGGTAATTGCAGTTGAGAAAACTTCTGATTTTATTTGTATGTAAGCCTTATTTGTTCTTAGGTAGTAAATATAAACACCATATACATATTTTACACAATGCCAGTTGTGAAAAGATTGTTTTCTAAGCATACAGTAACTAGAATTAATTTCACAGTAGCCAGCAAACATTCAGTGCTTTGACCTTTCTTCACATATTTGTAAACCTATTCTTCCATTTCAAAAGCAGCTGCGGCACAGATAGCAAACAGTAGATGCTTGGGCTATATGTGACTTTACCTTTGTGTGTGTTCTTCTCTATAAAAAGAGATTGCATCTGAATATGGCTCAGTGGCTGCAGTCTGTGTTGGTCCATCCCAAGCAGTCTTTGTAAAAGAACCAAATGGGTTGCATACTGTAAATATTTTGCATCTGCCCTTGTTGTTTTTGTAAAAGTTAAAAACAAAGTTACAAGTAAGGCATCATATCTTTAACTGCTATTCTGTTTGTATGACAGTTTACAATATGTTACAGCAGATGTATGTCATCATTAACAATTTCTAAAAGGCAGAAATTGTCACGTCTGTTCAAAGTATAAATTGAGAGTCAAGTTGTTGAGAGTCACGTCTGTTCAAAGTATAAATTGCTCTGTGGCCGCACAGACTATAGTCTGCTATTCTCAACACGCATGATAGACAATTTCAGTGGTTTGTTGGAGATGTTGAACTGTTTAAATGTTTAGACTCTGTGAAGCATTAGACATTATTTTTCTCTACTAATAAATGAATACCCTATTAACAATAAGATTGTCTAGGGCTGTCAAATTATACAAAAATATAGTTCAACTACTCCTTAAAAATAAATATTCTAATTTATTTGAACCGAACTTAAATGTACTAAGTGTTAATACATGTAGGTTTGTACTTAACTTGTGTTTGAAGGCTTCATGATTACTAAAAATTTTGTTTTTTTGTTTGCTGGGTGTCTGGCAAATTCATGCAGCGCTAAAGACTTGAGCACTTAGCAACCTTCTCTTGAAACCACTGTCCGTCACAAAAATGGATTTTCTGTACATAGAAAGGAACATGATCAAAGAGAAAAGTGGGACCAAGTCACTTCACATGCCTGAATGCATATATGAAACTTGAACAAAAACCGCTCCTGATTATTTAGACTCATTAATTAAAAGCACTCATTATGTTAGTCCCCTGCACCCTGTACTGTCGATGTAAGCTTTAAAGCATTGGCAGCTATATTCATGAAAGTATGAACTGCAAAATATGCATTTGAAGTAAACGGTGTGTCAAAAGGAGAGCTGATAACGAAGAGCCAAAGGAGTTGCAGATTTCAGTACTCAAAACACCCGAATCAACAAATCTGCCTAACAACACCAGTAAATGCACAGATGAGGCTGCATAAAATTCAACTTCTGGCTGCACATCTAAACAAATAACTAAAGAAATTTAACATAACTGTCTATTTGGAAATACAAAGATGCCATGACAAAATGGACACAGTGTTTAAACACGTTGTATATCCATATACCACAGTGCTTATCTAAAAACTGTTTGCTGTTATGTCATTAGTGATGCAATACTTAAAATGACAGAAAGATATCGTAGCAGACAGAATCAGTTCTCAAATGTGTAGAGTCCAGTAGCTGCGGGGGCCTGCGTGTATGTGTCTTTCTTTCTGTCTCAACTGTCACAGCACTCGTTACAATGTGCAAATTAATATTTAAGCTTCAGTTACCTTGTGCTACTAAACTCCTGAATAGATAACAGCAATTTTAGCTTTTTATTTTGTTCTTAGCATCAAGTGTTTTGTTCTCTCCCTAAAACGCTGGCAGTGGTTTAAAAGGCACGGACTGCAGAAATTGGGGGTGAGTGTTTTAGGAAGTAGCTCTGTGGGTGTTGTCTTTGCAGCACAGGATTTCACTACACACTTTTTAATGGGTTGTCCCCAGATGTGTATTCTTGTTTGAGAGTCATGTCTGGCCCCGCGAAACTACTTTAATCGTATTAGTCATATTAGTGCTATACTTTTATTTTTTGTTTTCTAAACAGCACAGACCTTAAGAATATAATATTGTTTGAAAATTCTGAGGATTGTCTAATTAAACTGATTAGGGATTCCCAGATGTTTCCCATTCCCGCATTTCCGGGAATTAAACTGCTGGAATTCCCGGCTGTACGGGAACAGCCAAGCTCGCATATATAGCGTGTAAAAGTGTAAAAATCGATCAAGAAATAACAGAGTTATAGTTGAAAATAATTAAGTGGCACGGTTTTTGGCCCATGCTGTAGTGTGTTGCTCATTACTTCAGTCAACAACAGACCAGCAGCAGTCAGTCTCCCGGCTCCCATTAAGACTGAGCACAGTGGACTGGGAGGTGTCTGCACTCTGCAGGTCACGAATACCAGGACAGGGCAGAGTTCATTGACGTCTGTGCTGTTGACAGCTTTGAACAGCAACTTGAAATTGCAATGCGTCAGTCTGATGACAAGAATGATGACAAGAAACTGGATGCATCAGTAAAAGCTGAAATGGCGGTGTTTCAGAACAAGTTGTTTAGAACAAGTGTATCAGTATCTGATGACTGTGCCGCCTACTTCAGTGGAGGCAGAGCGTGCTTTCTCAGCAGCTGGGGTACTCTGCACGAAGGTGTGCTCTCGCCTGGACGACCGCACGCTCGACACGTTGTGCTTTCTACACTCTTATTACCGCAACTGACTAGATACATGTACTTATATGACAGCATGAACTGCTTGTAGTTAAGATTAGTCTTTTATTGGTGTCAACATATTGTAGTAGTTTTATTAAAAATAAGTTCTGCTCATTCTAAAACCGTTCACATGTGAGATGCCCGTGCACTGTGTCATTCCAGGGAGCCCGGGATTCCCAGGAATGACATGTGGGATTCCCGAATTCCCGGGAATGGATAAACCAGTCCGGGAATAGATTCCCTAACACTGATACAGTTTAATTCAGTCATATTGTTATCATTATATATACTGTTATTTATTTTCCTGATTAATTTTTAATTGACACTTTTTGTACATACTTAAAATAATCTAATGTGAATGCATGTTTTGTTACAAAATACAAAACAACTATTTTAAATATTTTTGTACTTGACTTTTTTTTTTTAAGCTCAGGGGGAGGGGCTATTTATCGGTTACAAATATCGGTTATTGAAAATCACAGACTCTTTATCTGAACCGGTTTTGGTGGCAAAAATCTCTGATTGATCGGCCTCTGCATTCCACCACTAAATAACAGGGGCATCAGCTATAAAATAGTGATGCACTGCAATATTACAGTAGGTGGCTGGTTTACTAAGATAATTTTTTAAACATATTTTTTTCTGCTCATCTAAGTGTTCATTTAATTGCTTCTGTTGATCTAAGTCTTGGCATTTTGAAATGCCACACTTTGAGCAGACGTTGATCTTTACATCTTTCTTTATCTTGGAGGATATGTTATGTTGCTCTGTACTTATTGTGACAGTCTAAATATACTATTTACATCGATTGATCATAGTCTCTTGGGGCTTTCCATTTAAAATTACATACTTAATATGTACACAATCATACCCATATATGCATACAGTGTAATAAAAAAATATACATATGAATATATTTATGTATTTCTCTCTCTCACACATATACACATACAAGTTATACATATGCAAACAGACTATATATACACACACAAGGTATATATAGTCTAACTTCTTGCCAGCTCTGGAAAACAACAGTAGAAAGTCATTAAGTTGGGATTAATAAAGTATCTATCTATCTATCTATCTATCTATCTATCTATCTATCTATCTATCTATCTATCTATCTATCTATCTATCTATCTATCTATCTATCTATCTATCTATCTATCTATCTATCTATTAAGATATTCAGTGTTCACACAGATAATATTTTTTGCCAATATAATGGGGAAAAAAAAGTCACAACCTGTCATTCTTACTTCATGCTTGGGGATAGTTGCTAGAGTGATTTCAAATGGAATTTAATTTGTTTTCATAGAAAAGGTAAGAAACATTCTCTAAGGATCTTATTGCTGCAGGGTGCATATTGCTGATCAGAAGTCCATCCAATTTTCCCTTAAAAGAGAAAAATCATTGGCCCCCTGAGATAATCATCCACAGTTTTCACTTTCTATCACTCTCCATCTTTATCTGCTGGTAAATCGGGGCGTGGGAGTAGCAGAATTACTAAAAAATGATAAATGCAGTGTACAATAAAAGAGGAAGTGTTTGACAGAAAAACAGTTAATGTACAGTTATTATACAAACTTGAAAGACAGGCACAAAACAAGCAGGCAGCAGGCAGATGGTAAATGTTGATTTGTCTTTTTATGGCAAAAAACAAAAACCTGAAAGGAATATGATGAGGATAAATTTGCTTGACTGGAAAAAGAGCCAGGGATGGTAATTACACTCAAAAATGATAAAATTCAGTCTAAAACAAAATTGTACTAGATCGCCTTGAACTTAACTAAAATTAGCAAACACAATAAGGCTTCAAATGTCCTCCAAAGCATACTTCAACTAAAAAGCAGTCACTTAACCTTTTCACGATTGAAGAAAGAGCTGAATGGTGTCTTCGGGGAGTTTTAGGCTTCTGTAGAAACAAAATTTCAAGAGCAGTGCAGCATTTAAACACTGAGAGTGTCAGTATCAATTGCTTTTGAAAGAAGATAAAACCATTCATCCATTTTCAGTACCCATTTTCACCCATTAACAATGGGCATCTAGTGTACTACATATTTGATCATGTGATTCAAGTTCAAAACAGACAAAACAAAGGATACATTTGCACAAAGGCTTAACATTCCAGAAGGTAACAATTCATTGAACACATCAATCTCAGAAACAGTTTTCCCCTATTCAATTCACTCTACTAACATTTCTTTATTTAGATGCTTCCAATCAAATTATTGAAAAAAACCCTTTAAAGGATTTTGAAAGAAGGCAGGCACCTCCTCACCTAATGATTACACACCAGTGGCAATTATGTCAGACATCATGAAGACCTTTGAGAGACTGGTCTATATGAGTCATCTTGTGCTAGACCACCTGGACCCACTGCAGTTTGCCTATTAGACAAAGATTGGAGTGGAGGATGCAATTATCTATTTGCTCCACAATGCTTATTCCCACCTGGAGAAAGCTGGCAGCACTGTGGGGATTATGTTTTTTGATTTCTCCAGCACCTTCAATACCATCCAGCCATCTCTTTTAAGGGGTAAACTCAGATATGCAGGTGGATGAGTCTATGGTGTCCTGGCTAATGGACTCTTTGTCTGGCAGATTGCAGGTTATGAGACTCAAGGACTGGGTTTCTGACATGGATGAGAACAACATTGGAGCACCACAGTATATTCTGTACACCTCCTACTACAAATATATATACAAATAGGAGGACATGTCATTTGCAGAAATTCTCAGGTGATTCTGCACTTATGGGGTTTTGATGAAGGGGATGAGACAGAGTATAGGTGTCAGGTGGAGAACTTTGTTTCTTGGTTTGGAAAGAATTATCTGCAAATAAACATCAGCAAAACCGAGGGACTGGTCAGAAGGAGACAGAAATAAGACTGTTATTATTATTATTATTATTTTCTATGTTAGGGGTGAGCTCAGAGAAATGTAGGTTGATGAGCCTATAGTGTCATAGATCATAGACTACATATCAGGCAAACCACAGTTTGTGAAACTCAAGGGCTGTGCCTCTGATTTGGATGTATGGAGCACTGGAACACCAAAAGGAACAGTCCTGCCTTATTTCTTTTTACTCTGTACACTTTGGACTATAAATATAACACCAGGTCATGTCACTTGCAGAAATTCTCAGATTATTCTGCACTTATAGGGTTTATTGATAAGGTGGATGAGACAGAGTGTAGAAGTCAGGTGGGGAACTTTGTTTCTTAGTGCAGAAAGAATTATCTGCAAATAAACATCAGCAAAACCGAGAAACTGGTGATTGACTTTTGCAGCAACAAAGAGCCTCAACGTTTGGTTATTATTCAGGGAGTACTTTGAGTACTTGGGGATCCACATCAAGGAAAGGGTGAACTGGTCTCAGAGGAACTACTGTATATATGCAAGGGTAGAGAAGACTCTTTTTTCTTAGAAGACTGTAATTCTTTAGGGTGAGTAGTGAAACCCTTCACATATTCTGTAGCTGTGTGATGGCCATTGTGATTTTCTATGCTGTGGTGTGCTGGGCTGGTAACATCACTTCAAAAGAGGCCTGCAAAGTCAATAATCTAATGAAAAGGACAGGCTCAGTTATCGGATGCTCTCTGTACCCCCTTGAGGTTGTAGCAATGAAAGAATTAAAACAAAACTGACTGCCATTACGAACAATGCTGCATATCCTCTCCATGAAACACTAACACTGACGACTTTCAGTCAACAAATTACTCAGCGGGAACACTACTGGGACTCACTGGAAAAGTCACAAAATGTGATACACCCTTAAGTTTCAAGCTGGCTCCCTATATACCCTAAACTAGATTTCCTTTGGGACTGTGTCGAGAAAGATGTTAGCAGGGCTGATTTTCATTTCTATTTTCCCTACACATTTAAAGAAAACTAATGTTAAATAAATAATAAACATCAAGAAATAAAATACCTTTTTTCTGATGACTGCAATCAGACATCTATTAAATTATTAAGTTTGTCAACATTAGGATTTGCATAAGGATCCCTGAATTATGGGATTGCTCTTAGTTGATTAATGGCACGTTTTGACCCCAACTCATTACAGCTCTTATAAGCAGAAAATGGCAGAAGTTTGAAAATGTATACAGTGAGTACATCATATTGAACTTGTTACTTTTCATTGTCTTCACTATTTTATTTTGAAAGCATTTTCATCATTAATTTACCTATTTAATGAAAGTAAAAATGTTTGCCATAATAAAATGTTTACTTTTTTTTTACTGATCAACACATTATGATCAACCTCTGAGGATAAAAGTCACATTTTCTCCTCCTTTCCTTTAAATTTGTAAAATATCAATTTAGACTTGCTTGTCATTCTGCCAGGATAGTAAATGCTGCTGGACTGACTGCTGTATGTTGAACCTTTATGATTATTGTGCATTTATGCTGGTTAAAACAGGCACCCTTAATATTTTATATTTATAAAGTAAAGGGCATTAAGGTGCAAAAAAGGGAATGCCTGCTAACTTCAAGACTGTCTACTCATAACAGAATGCTGCATTAAGCTTTTACATTTCCAAATCAAATCAAAGATATTTACATTTGTAAATAATGAAAAAAAGTGTTACTTGGTCTATTTATGAAAAATGTGTATTAATCTTTTTCATCCATCCATCCATCCATTTTCCAACCCGCTGAATCCAAACACAGGGTCACGGGGGTCTGCTGGAGCCAATCCCAGCCAACACAGGGCACAAGGCAGGAACCAATCCCGGGCAGGGTGCCAACCCACCGCAGGCATTAATCTTTTTCACTTCCAAAAATGAAAATTGTTCTATTATAACTGTGTACTATACACTGTAAATAAAGATTGTATTATCTGATTTTATGTCAATATGAGATTTTCACATCTGTATATCATTAAAGAATTCCCAATGAATTATTGATCCAGTCCAATTTGTTTTGATTAATAACAACTTCACAATGGACATACTTTTGACCTCTCATAATCCATGTTGACTGTGAGATGTAACCTTTATTGACTTCACCTATCATAAACTAAAAAATGTTATGACCTATGGTGTCTTTCTTTCAGTATAGCAAGACGGAATTCAGGCATTGACCTTAAAGATATTGTGAAAAGGCAGCTGCAAACTTAAAGCTAAATGTTATATGAAAAATACTATAAACAGATAAACTTGGTGCAGACAGCTATACAAAATGCATGTTTGCTACTATACTGGGGTTTCATGTAAGCCATCTCATTTACAAATACAGAACAGAAATGTTCTCTAAATATAAAAATCTCTTAATATAAAATATAAAAAATATTGCATATTTATTTTAAACTTTGTTTAACCCACACAGACACGGGGAGAACATGCAAACTCCACGCAGGGAGGACCCGGGAAACAAACCCAGGTCCCCAGGTCTCCCAACTGCGAGGCAGCAGCGCTACCCACTGCGCCACCGTGCTGCCCTCAACATGATATACAATACATAAAATAAAGATTGACATTGGTTGATAATTATGGTTTGAAGTTATTTTTTGGTCAAATTTCACACTTTAAATAGACAATAAGGCAAATCCAATTCCCAAGCAACATCTACAGAAGTGGCAATGAAGAAAAAGAGAATGGATTTCAAAAATGCAAACAGAGGATTAGAGGGCTTGACTGCTTATCATAATAGGAGGCATTAGTGATTAAAAAAACTCTCACTTGAATTTGTATTTGTATTTTTTTTTTGTTCACACCCACACGTAATTATAACACGACTGTGTCATCATTTGCTAATCCATGAGTAATGAGAGCTGACCCAGCCACTGATCTTAGGAGCCCTGTTTACAACCCATGCCTAGCAATAGCCATTATCTTCCCATGTGTCATTGACCTGCCTACAGATGAGTTGTTCACTTAAATAATCATTCAAAACAACACTTTCCCAATGGAAAGTAAAAATTCTCTTGTTTTTAGATGTATACACAAAATGAATACAGGAGTGTTACTTCTATGTTTGTAGGAGACAATTGTCCAGATATTTTTAAGAATATTTATTTTAATTCACATTAATAAATTTACCTGTCACTTTGATCAATTTCTGACTTACAAATTAAAAATGTACAATCACTTATACCTTCAATTTAAAGGCTCACAGGTTTGGTTACTTCCTTAAGTTCAAATAAGGAATAAAGGTTGTGGATTGAGGCAAATATAGCAGCCTAGATCACAATACTAATGTGTGATGTTGTTGAACAAAAATAAGGATTTTACGTATTTTTTAACGGTGTGTTTATAAGTAAAGAGATGTGAAATGCACTCATTCTGATAATGAATAGAAGCAACTGGCTACCCCTCTGTATTAGGACATATGTCCAGACCCAGCCAACATTTCAAATGAAATTAAGCACTCATCTCTAGGGAGTATTTGATAAATGCAACTCTCAGAGGGACTATCATCAAAATAAAGCTATGTTGTACAAACTCATATGCCCATGTAGTATTGCACAATATTTCTAAACTATCATGCTTAATAGGAAAACAAGTACATAAAATACAATGTGCCCATTTCTTGCTAAACACTGTAATGATTGGCAAACTTTTCAGTACCTCCCAATTTGAGGTTTTGGGGTATTTAGTCTTTCTATTGTAGGGATTTTTAACCCCTAAATATCGATATATTGAAATGTCCTTTTGTAGTGGATATCTACTTACCTAGATGTACATCCCTGCCGAATTTTAGCTTTTTAATTGAACGGGAAATAGATTTTTGTTGATAAGTGTTTAAGTCAGTGAGTCAGTCACTGTGCTATACTACTCCTATGAATTTTAGGATTATGCACTTTTATGTTTATTTAAAAAGTATAAAGTAAAAATGCAGTGAAAGGGTATGATATTCTGCATTCAATGATTCTATGTGATAGCAGAACAATGATATTTCTAATATCCTCTGAAACGTTTTTATAAAATACTTACAGTCAGGTCCATAAGTATTTGGACAGTGACACAACTTTCATAATTTTGCTTCTGTATGCCACCACAATGGATTTGAAATTAAGCAATCATTATATGGTTGACGTATAGACATTCAGCTTTAATTTAAGGGGTTTACCAAAAATATCATATGGGCTGTTTAGGAATGACAGACATTTTCATACATGGTCTCCCTATTTTCAGGGGCTCAGAAGTAGACATTTCACTGACAAGTTGTTCCCTAGTCAGGTGGGAGAAGTTCCCTCATTATTTCATTACCTACTAAGCACATAAAAGGTTTGGAATTGATTCCAAGTGTGGAATTTGCATTTGAAAGCCAATGTCAATGTGAACTCTCATTATGAAGGTTCAAAGAGCTGTCCATGTAAGTAAAAACAGTCCATTAGGCTGAGAAAATGAAACAAACCCTTTAGAGAAATGGCAGAAGCACGAGGAGTGGTCAAGTCAAGCATTTGGAACATTTTGCAATCAAGAGAAAACTTCATGAAATTAAATATAGAGAGTTTACCACAAATTGCAAACCATTGGTAAACCTTAAGCATAGAAAGGACAGATTAGACTTTACCAGAAAACATATTTTAAAAGCCTTTCCTTTACTGAAACAACTTTATTTGGACAAATGAAACTAAGATAAATATTTATCAGAATGATGGAGAGAGAAGAGTATGGAGAAGAGAAGAAACAATGCATACAACATCATCTCTGAAACATGGTGGAGGCAGTGTAATGACATGGGTATGCCTGACTGCCAATGGAAGTGGGCCACTGATGATATGACTGCTGGCAGAGGTAGCAGGATAAATTCTGAATTGTACAGGGCTATACTACCTGCTCAGTCTCAGCCAAATTCTGCAAACTGATACGATAATTCTACACAGTACAGATGGTGCTTTTTAACTCAAAGTAGTGGAAGATTATTTAAAGGCCAAATCAGTCAACTGACCTCAACTCAACTGGAAATGCATTTTCCTTGCTGAAAACAAAAAGAAAGTCCAACAAACAAGCAGCAACTGAAAAGAGCTGCAGTCAAGGCCTGGTAAAGTGTCACTAGGGTGGAAATACAGCACTTGGAGATGGCCATGGGTTCCAGACTTCAGGCAGTCATTGAATATAAATGATTTTCAACCAGAAGGCCCCAACTGCCTTCAGATGACTAACAAGCTCCTCCCATGTAATTTTGGACGGATCCCTCACCTTTCTCATGATCCAAGATCTTGCATGGCATTCCAGACTGAGGGCGATTGATGGTAATTTTATATTTCTTCCATTCCAAATAATCGTACCAACAGTTGTCACCTTCTCACCAAGGTTCTTGTTGATGGTCTTGTAGCCCATTCCAGCCTTGTGCAGGTCTACAATCTTGTCCCTGATGTCCTTTGACAGCTCTTTGGTCTTGCCCATGGTGGTGGAGGTTGGAATGGAAGAAATTGATTCTGTGGACAGGTGTGCTTTATACACATAAAGAGTTGAGATAGAAGTATCTGTAATTGACTGATTGATTCATTGATTGATCAATTGATTGATTGTAATCGGCACACAGCCAATCTGTGGGAGCTAGAATTCTGGCTGGGTTGTAGGGGATCAAATACTTATTTCACTCAATGTCATGCATATCAATTTATCACTTTTATGTAATGTGTTTTTTCTGGATTTTTGGTTGATATTCTGTCTCTCTCCATTAAAATGAAACTACCAGAAAAATTAGAGACTATTCATTTATTTATAAGTGAGCAAACTTACAAATTCAGCAGGGGTCAAATAATTATTTCCCCCACTGTATGTGCTGACCGAACAATACAACCTGGCTTCATGATATTAATCCTATATATTCTCTCTCCTTGAATGCAATGTTCAAAAATATTCTTTTAGCATCAAAGAGCTTAAATCACCAGCAAATACAGTTTAAGTCTGTGCACTGATTATATATCTCCTCTCAACGACGCTATTTCATGGGGTTGTCTATGGATCCATTTTGCAATGGTCATATACCAGGTACTTTGATTCATACTTTCTAAGACTGTCCAGCAATTTGTAATTTTTGGGCAGCCATTTCAGATGTGTTATCCAAAAAGATGCCTCTTTCATAAAATCACATATTGCTACTCTTGGGCCTTTCCTTGCTTCTCCTTGAACTAAACCAGAAAAGCCATTTTTTCTTTTGGCATGATGGCAACTAAGCTAGTACTGATATCCCAGAGGAAGAATACCGATGTACTATCCTTTACCCATTGGAAAGCTACCTTTCTTAATTTGGTGTGTCTGTAACTTTTAGTGGAAAGCATTAACCAGTCATCCCAAGATAACATTAAGAAGAAGTAACATGACGATTATGTACATAGATGACTAGAAATCAAGCCTCCCTTAACATAAATTTACTAACACTTGAAAATGAGGGAGTGTGTGTATCTGTCTGTCTTTTCCCCCTAACTGACTCCAGTGGATAGGTGTAACCTTATTTTTTCTTCTCCCTAGGGCAGAGGTGGGTTGCGTTTTGTTTTATCCACACTTTAAGCATTTGAAATTTTTTCAAAAACAATGTTCTGAAGCAGATTTTTTTTATCCGTTTACTTGGTAAAAAATCTGTTTATGCATTGCAAAAAAAAAAAAAAAAAAAGTGTCTAAATCTCTCCCGGTCTAAAATTTGTCTCTCTGGGGTTTGGGTAGGATGGAGGGCAGGTGAACTTTGGGTTTGATGGGTGGATGAATTTGATAAGATTTACGCTTTATATTTGGGGGGTGGGTAGGCGTCATTTGTGCTTTGTATCCCTGTATTACTCTGATTAGCAATGTTTTTTTTATAGGTTTTATTAAAGAAATAAAAAACTGATCACAAAAAATACACACAAACTGAATGAGAAAAGCCAATCCACTACATTTTTCTGACCCTGTCATTAAGTATGTACGTAACTAAAGTAACTCTTAACCCAAAAGGCTAATCAACTCTCCTGTTCCTTATACAGGACAAATGAAATAGAAGTCAGATGTTTGTATTTGTTTTGCTATTGTCTGATTGAAAATAAAATAAATACATCATTTATTAAAAATGGCACAAGGTGGGAACCACCCATAAAACTCACCAACTCGCACATACACTGGGATATCTTTTTTGTCACCAGTTACACTAATATGCATGCATTTGGAATGTGAAACAGCACCAGCACCCTGCTAGGTTAATAAAAAGACCACAAACACAAACCAATGATCTGCACAAGGAAACAACTGGAGTGCCCATGCCTAAAAAGCAGCTGGGCATTAACCACTACACTACCAAGTCATAACCATTTAACAACAAAAAAAGTCTCACTTGATCATTGTAAATCATTTTAAGATTGCACTTCTATGTTGTTTATTTTTTTTATCAAAATTGACCAACAGCAACTAATGACTTAGAAAGATCTAAAATGCATTTGACACTAAAAACATTGTCAGAGTCTCTTATTCAATTTCAGAAGGTCACCAAACAGGTAGGAAATTATAAGGAAGGAGTATGTGATGAGTTCTATTTTACTTTGTTAAAAGTTAAGTGTTTTAGTGGCTGGTCAGGGTGCAAGTATAATTCATGTTCTCTGTTGGTCTATAAGGGAATTGTAGGATCCTGTAAGCTGAAATATATTGCAGGCAGCCAGGGGGAATTCAAGAGGGCCCAAGGTTTTATATAGAACCACCAGGAATCAAAGGTGCATTGCACCCAGGATCCACTAGAAGGCAGTATATTCTAGTGGACATGGTACCTTTTGGTGCCTCATGACCTCAGAAGTGATTCCTGATCTGACTCAGAAGTAATCCTAAAAAAATACTTAGAAGGTACTGCATGAAATGAAACAGCTATGCTTTAAATATGAATGATTTCTTCTGAAAGTAAGCAAGATTTTGCATATAACACTCCCAAGCCTATTTAATTCAACACAAGGTACTTGGGGTTTGAGTGTACACTGGGCACGAGGCATACCTACTTCTAGACCAGGGGTGTCAAACTCATTTTGGTTCAGGGGCCACATACAGCCTAATTAGATGTCAAGTGGGCCGGAGCAGTATTCATAACATAATTACCTATAAATAATAGTAAGTCCATGTTTTTTCCCTTTGTTTTCGTGCAAAGAAGTACAAGTACATTAGAAAATCTTCATATTTAATGAAATGTTTTACAAAACATATCAACATATCAAAACATATAAACAACCTCAGATTTCTTAAAACAAGTGTTTGCACAAATACAAACAAAACTTTAAGTCAGAGGTATTTGGAACTGAAAAATATAGTACTGCACCTTAAAATTTATGGCATTACATGAACAATAGGATTCCACCAAACCAAACTCTTTTGTAGTGAAGCTGTTAACTTACATTAAATTTAACATTTTTTAACTATTTCTACAGCAAGAATTCATTTTCACAGAACTGAATTCTTTAAGTGCAATCGGTGTCTGAAGCAATATTTTAAAGGAGTTAGTCACATCTAGACTACTTTGTTTTTGCTCCTGAAACTTGGCATCTTTTGGTCTGCACAAGTGCATCAATATCAGGTGTCATGTCCTGACTAGTAGACAATCTCAGAATGTCATCTAAGTGCTTGTTTGTGAGCCTTGAGCGCAATTTTGTTTTATTGATGTTCATTACTGAGAAAACTTGTTCACAAAGGTAGGTTGTCCCAAAAATACACAAAATTTTTGCAGCCAGGGCTGTTAATTTGGGGTACCCTGGCAAGAGATATTGATAAAATGTGTCCAAGCCCACTGAGGCAAACTTGTCCTTCAAATCTGCATCACATTGCAAATCAATTATCTCTAGTTGGATGTCGACAGGGACATCAGAAGCTTTGACTGTGAAGGGTGAGCGAAAAACTGCAAATTCTTTCTCGAGTTCACCAAAGATCTGAAACCGTTTCTCAAACTCACACAGCAATCCTGCAATCTTGTCTTTATACTGTTTCATGTCAGCATTAATGCCTGCTGCACATACCTCTCTTAGGCAAGGGAAATGTGAAGGGTCACCACTTGACAGCTGTGTCTCCCACAAAGTCAGCTTCAACTTGAATGCACATATGCTGTCATAAAACTGTGTGACAACTTTTTTGCGGCCTTGCAACATTTTGTTCAGAATATTCAAGTGCTCTGTAATATCCACCAGAAATGCAAGGTCCTGAAGCCATTCCTGACATTGTAATTCCATCACTGGATTTCCTTTTTTCTCCATGAATTGTCCGATTTCCTCGCGTAGATCAAAGAAACGCCTCAGCACAGCACCTCTGCTTAACCACCTTACTTCAGTGTAGTATGGCAGGGTATTAGTAACGTGATTGTCACTGAGAAGGCAGTCAAACTGACGATGATTCAGGCCTCTGGCTCGGATGAAATTAACAGTTCGGACAACCACCTCCATGACGTGATCCATTTTTAACGACTTGCAACACAATGCCTCCTGGTGCAAAATACAGTGAAATGTCCAGAAACCATCTCCTCCATTAGCGGCTTGTACTTTCCCTCTGAATTTTGTCACAACACCTGCTTTTCTTCCGATCATTGATGGCGCGCCATCTGTAGCCAGGCTGACGGCGCGGGACCAGTCCACCCCGACTCTGTCCAGCGCGCCAACCACAGAGCCGAAAATGTCCTCAGCTGTTGTGGTGTCACTCATAGGCACCAACTCAAGGAACTCCTCAGTGACGGTCAATGTGTCATCAACTCCACGAATAAATATGGCCAGTTGAGCAACGTCTGTAATGTCAGTGCTCTCATCAATTGCAACAGAAAATGCAAGAAGTGACTTGACCTTGTGTTTCAACTGCCTGTCTAAATCAGCCGATAGTTCCGATATCCTCTCTGCCATAGTGTTTCTCGTCAGACTAATGTTGGCAAATGCTTGTCGCTTCTCAGGACACACGAGTTCTGCAGCCTTCATCATGCATCTTTTAACGAACTCACCGTCGGAATACGGCTTTGATGCTAATGCTATTTCGTTAGCAATTACGTAGGTGGCTTTTACTGCTGCTTTTTTTTTTTTTTTTTTTTTTTCTGCTGTTATGCACCTAAAATCTGGAATAGCCTGCCAGTAGGAATTCGCCAGGCTAATACAGTGGAGCGCTTTAAAAAACTACTGAAAACACATTACTTTAACATGGCCTTCTCATAACTTCACTGTAATTTAATCCTGACACTCTGTATATCCAATTCATTATAATAACTATTCATTCAAAATTTGTACTAACCCCTACTCTCTCTTCTGTTTCCTTTTCCGGTGTCCTATTGGTGGTGGCTTGTGCCACCACCATCTACCCAAAGCACCATGATGTTCCAACAATGATGGATGGATTAAAAGCCAGAAGTCTGTATAACCATCAGCATCAAGTGACTCCGTGAGAACCCTAACTACAAAGAGGACTATTTCATTTATGTTAGGTAGAATGCCCAAAGGGGACTGGGCGGTCTCGTGGCCTGGAACCCCTACAGATTTTATTTTTTTCTCCAGCCTTCTGGAGTTTTTTTTTGTTTTTTCTGTCCACCCTGGCCATCGGACCTTACTCCTTTTTATGTTAACTAAGGTTGTCTTATTTTAATTTCTTATTTGTCTTTTATTCTTCTTTTCTTCATTATGTAAAGCACTTTGAGCTACTTTTTGTATGAAAATGTGCTATATAAATAAATGTTGTTGTTGTTGTTGTTGCTTCACTGACCTCTCGGCTCCGAGTGAAAATTGACTGCTGTTTTCTCAGACCCACCAGCAATTCATTTATCTTCTCTCTCCTCAGTCGTCCTTGCAAGATGTCGTATTTTCCACCATGATGAGTCTCATAGTGGCGCCGAATATTATATTCCTTGAGCACCGACACTTGTTGATTACACACCAAGCACACAGGTTTCCCATTTATCTCTGTGAATAAATAGGAAGTGGTCCATTTCTCTTGGAAAACCCTACACTCGGTATCCACTTTTCTCCTTTTTGACAAAGACATTTTGGCTAATGAGGGTGTCAAGGTGAGTAGAAAATAAGGTAGCCTACAGAGTGGCAGAGTTGTTGCTTCTTTTACTCTAATTAAAACAGTGCACCCCTCCCCTTTGACTAACACAGTGCGCCCCTCTCATCTGACTAACACCCTAGCGGATGATTTAGGAATTGCATTTTATTACGAATTTCGAGTTTGTGTCTTTTATTAATTTTTTTACTTTCAAAATTCATCCAGTGGGCCGGATTGAACCCCCTAGTGGGCCAGTTTTGGCCCGCGGGCCGTACGTTTGACACCCCTGTTCTAGACAATTCACCAGTACAACACACATTCTCAGTCTCCTGTTCTTGTTTTTTTTTTTTTGCCATCTACAATATATTTTCCAGTTTTCGCAGGTGTCATTTATGTTTTAGTACAAATTATTTATTTTTATCGTGCTGCCATTTTGAACATTTTGATTTTGTTGCATTTGCTGCATTTTATTTATGTTTATAATGTACATCATTCTTCATTTTTGTTTATTTTTCTATGTATATCATGTGTTTTGTGGGTGGTTGCCCAAGAGGCAGGGCCACCTGCTAATCACTGCCATTTCCTTATCAGTCTGGATGGTCTTCCACAGCTTCTGGCAGTTCATTTTGAATGTGCTCTGATGTTGGCGAGTTCTTATGCCTTTATCTGTTCTTTTTGTGAGTTACTGTTTTTTTTGACCTGTTTACTCTGTTTGGCCTTGCTGGCAACTCTTTTTTGCTTATTGTGCTCTATAAAGGTTTATGTATTTAGGGAACTTTTGTGAAACAAACCTGTTTATTTTAGAAAGATTCAATGCTTGCCCTTATTACTAGAAGCGCCTTTCGAATTATTGGGACTTAACCACAACACTTGGATTTAAATGTTAAAAAGATGAATATGTGTCTTTAATTTTTTTGTGTGTTTTTTGGTTTCTGAATTTTTTAATTTGTCTTCTTACTGAGATTTTTGCCAGACTTTTCAAATTGATTATTGGTATTTCAAAGCTCTTCCTATCATAATGACCTTTTTGCCTGACCCCAACCATAGTTTTTGACTTCTCTTGACTCTTGTTTTTATTTTGTTTAGTGGAAGTACTTCTAGCCTTCAAAAAACCATATTTGCATTTTCTCTAGTCAAGTGTATTTAACCTTCCATCAGCAGGTCAGAGTTTTATCAGTATAGCTTCAGTGTGTGTATTGCCTTGCACGATCTCAACACGCAGGGCCAATGAACCCCCAGGAACTGTGAAAGACCTTCTAGATTTATATGGAGAGGGGGTAGTTCTGGGGGTGATTAACAGGTGGTCCCTCCATTTGGGGAACCACTCACAAAACACATGGAAAATAACAAATGCAGCTTATATACAGAGACAAAACCAAAAATAAACAATGATGCACATAATCAACATAAATGAAAGAATCAAAACTGAACCAAAGAGACACAATGCATGAATTTGAGCCCTAGCCAGAGTAGGAACCCTAGCTCAAACATGACAACGTTAGGCTTGTGGAAATTAAACAGGAGATCAGGAAGTGCATAGACGGAGATTTTTTAATTTTTAATTTTATTGAAATCACATAACATTCCATACAAATAGATCAATTTTTACAAAAATAGGATCGAAAACAAATCAACCCCCACCCCTGAGAAAGAGAGCATGGCCAGCAGAATAAAACTTAAAACTAGTAAAAATAAGTAGATAGATGAATTAATAAGATAAATGGAGAAGAAAAAGAAAACGGGAGAAAATCTGCTTCCTCAGTGCTTTAAAAGCTTATTCTAAAATGTTATTGATTAGATCCTGCCAGGTTTTGAAAAGGTTATGCACAGTGAGAATTTGATTTCAAACAGTATAAAACATCAGTTACCCACTGACTTAAAAGAGGAGAGTTAGGATTCTTCCAATTGAGCAAGATAAGTCTCCGTGCCAATAGTGTAGTAAAGGCAATTATAGTTTGTTTGTCCTTCTCCACTTTAAGCCCATTTGGAAGAAAACCAAACACAGCTGTTAATGGATTAGGAGTGAGTGTGACACCAAGGCTGTCTGAAAGGCATTTAAAAATTTTGGTCAAGAATGATGTTAATATGGTGCAGGCCCAAAAACATGTGACCCAGTGAAGCTAGAACTTGATTGTGGTGTTCGCAGGATGGATCTTGCCCTGGAAACATTTTGGACAATTTTAAACGAGACAGATGTGCTCGATATATAATTGTGAGTTGAATAATTGTATGCTTTGCGCATATGGAGCTCGAATGAATTCTCTGCATTGCTACTTTCCACTCCTTTTCTGAGATATTGAGTGAGAGATCCTTTTCCCACTGTCCTCTGGGATTTTTTTATGTCATTACTACGTTTGTTCCCCAACACCATCCAGTATATTTTGTGATGTGACTTAATTCTTCATTTCTTTGTGATCTGCTTTGCAATTATGCTCACTATGGCAGATGCCATAAAAATAAAGAAAGCCAATTTATGGCTACCTTTGTTCAATTTATCAATAGCAGGTTGATTTAACTGAAAAGATCAAGAATATCTCAGTGAAAAGTTCAGACCTGGATTTATTACTCAGAATGTTTTACAGAAAGTTAAGGAAAAGGAAAATTTCACCATGTTAACCCTTCTAAATCTAAAAGAACTAACGGACAATACTTGGATACCAGCTATAGTATGTCATTGATGAAAGACTTAATTTAGAAACTCTTTGAAAGGACTATGTGTCTTTGTGCTTGTTTACATTAAATACAGCATTTCACATCTTTATTTTTCTTTAATTTTTTAACCTCTGAATTAACATTTGATTAGAAATGATTTATATTTTTACCATATACGAAAAAATAACTGAAAATAAAATCCTTTGGCTACACTTTGACGGATAATTAACACTTGGTCATAGTTTCACTCTTGCTCTAAGCAGCATTATTTGTGGAAGTAGTGGCAGGGTTAATGACATGAATAATGACGCTTAAGTAATCTGCAATTCAAACAAGAAAAAACATTTTCTCCAAAATGATTTAAAGGATATTTTTCACTAAAAATAAATAAATAAAAAAAGTAAGCACTACATGGCATATACAATATTTTCAGCCATTTCACTCCAAAGAGTACAGTACTTTCATTTAGAACTAACTAATTTTTTGCAAGTAGTAGTTAGCACTTTTACTTCACAAGTCCAGCATCCTGAACTCAAATCCCACACCCAGATGTTGACTGTGTGAGTTTACTTCTGGGTGGTCCATTTTTCCTCCCGTATTCTCAAACAGGTTTCTTGAATAGCCAATTCCAAATTGGCCTCAGTGAGAGAGAGATATACATTGGTCATGGTGTGCATGAGTGGGCACTGTGACACTGTAGAGGGCCGTTTCACGTCTTGCACTCAGTGCTGCCAGGATAGGCTCTCATCCCCTGCAATCTTGAGTTAAGTGGTTTGAAAATGTCATATACTGTAGGTATTTTTAAGATGCAAGATTGCAAAATAGTTTCCTTGTATTATTATGACTCTTAACACCATCAACAGAAACTCTTATCATACACATCCATCTCATTGACAGAATATTAGGCCATCATTTTCTAGCTAGATCAGCATTCCTTTCTCTGTCTGCAAAAATCTGTAGCAATGCCATTCTGACACAAGAAAGAAAATACATGTATATGATTATGTGTAGTGGTCAAGAAGCAACCAGAAGTTTGACAACCAGAGGCGTACATCTTTGTGCCTAAAAACGTAATCACATCTCTGAAAGCAAAGCTGCCATAGTGTAAGCTAAACTTAAAAAGGCCATACATGTAGAAATTAGCAAAATCCTATGTGTCATGTCTCCTTGAATATATCTATGTTGTTATTAAGTAAGATGCATTTGACTGTTAGCCTAGTGTTTATGCTAATTGCATATATTGGCACTGGCATGTCAGAGGGATGACTGTAGGTAAACAACAATAGTGGTTCAAAAAAAATCCTCAGTGATTTGAGCAGCAGACCCACCAGTCCAAATTTAAGAGGAAGCTGGAAGGCAAGATATAGGATGAATAAGTGACGTGCCTATCAAAAACATCCCGACACACAAAATAAATGGAAACTGTTGCAGAGGAAGATGAACTTTTTTTGTTATCTGTACTTGAATGTCTTATCATTAAAAAAAATGATTGCCTTGTGGAGCAATCTATATGTAATGTACAGTAGAAAATTATCAGAGGATTGGTGGTTGGTTTGTCAAACTTACTTACTTTTCTTTGTTCACATTATAGTTGTGGGAGTCCTGGAATTGTTAGAAATTAGTGCCTCACTCCCAAAATCATACTACATATTTTTATGAATTAGGGAAGCAGTCATATTTCTTTCAAGATTTGGCCTGGACTCTGTCAACTGCTCCTCTGTGTTCCTTTTAAGCTTTCAAATGCCTTATTCTAAATAGAAACTTGTTTTGGGCTCTGCCTATTATGTTAATCGTGTTACATGCCCTGTGCCCCTGTGCATATCCGTTTAATTTGCATCAAGCATGGGACACATACATAACAGGCATGGTCTTGTTAAATAAACAAAAAATATGAGCATTGTCCTTAAGTATTGTTTGAACATTCCTTCCAGCTTGCATTGCAGCCTCAGGTCTCCCAAACAATTCTGCACATTATTTAGCTTTGATCTTTTTAATATTTAGGTACTCTGTATTCTTCACATCTTACTTTGAGTTCTGATGCTGTGCTTTTCTTTTTTAAATTGTTATTTAGCTTTAGAATTTCTTTGATTTGTGTTTTTTGCAGAAGCCCTCAGTTATATATATGGAGACATTCATGAGTTTCTATACTCTGTGGCAGATGGCCAGGGCCCTTAACTGGCTTGGATGCCAATGTAATGGAAGGATCGGGGGTTAGCACATGCACAGGGCATTATCACCACCGGAGCACTAGATGGCAGCCCCCTGGGTTGCAGTGGTGCCTCGGACTCCCACAGGGCAACATGGGAGTTGGAATTGGAGCACTGCGGGAGTGCTGTAGGGAGTGCAGAGGCCTACTTTGTCGGTTTTCTGCCTGTCTCTGAAGTGCTTCCCGACAACGCTAACAGGCCACTGGAAGTACTCCTGGGTGCAGAATAAAAGATGCCCACTGTCACTAGTCCAGGAGCTAGAGTTGGGAGGTGGAGAACAAAGCTTCCTGGAGGAGGAGTGGAGGCAGAAGAGAGAGAGAGAGAGATAAAAGAAGAAGGAAGATGAAAAGATATTGCTGTGTGCAGTTTATTGTGCTGCAACTGTGCTAAGAAGGTGGGAAACGAGGGAAGAGGTTCCCACAGCAAAAATAAAAAAAAAATGTGTTGTGCTGAACTTGTGTCCTGCACCTGTCTGTGTGGGGTTTGGGGAGCTGAGTGCTCCCTGCAGGCCTTTCAGGTCTGCTGATGAATGGTATCTGGCGATGCCACCTTGGCATGGCATCAAATCTCAATCCAGACTGTTTCATGTGTTACTCCTAGCTAGTGGAATGAGCTGTCCACCTCCATTTGAAATGCTGACTCCCTAAATGTGTTTAAGAAACGTTTGAATACTCTGTTGTTCTGTGAATTTCTAATTGACTGAGACTTTGATAGGTTAACTAGCTTGTAGTTTTGTTCTGAGCTCTTCACTTATAACAATCCATTTTTTACCCTTGTCCTGTAACATGTGCCTGAAGATAGCCCCTAGATTGATAATCTCATAATTAATTATTAATAATAATTAATTAATAAATAATTAATAACATAATTTCTGTTATGTTGACCTCATTTGTAAGTCTCTTTGGATAAAAATGCCTGTTAAGCAAACAAATGTAAATGTAAGTGTTCTGGGTGAGAAACATCACTTCCAGAGAGGCCCACCAAATCAAGCTAATGAAAAGGGCAGGCTCAGTAATGGGATGAACTTCAGACTCCCTGAATGTAGTAGCGATGGAGAGAATGAAAACAAAACTGAGTGTCATTATGAACAAGGCTGCACATCCTCTCACTGACACACTAACACTGAGCCAATGAATTATTCAGCAGAAGTGTGTCAAAAAACACTAGTGGGGCTCCATTATAATTTTCTTCCGTTTTAGTATCCTATTGTGTCTTCAGACCTTAGTATGTATGTATTTACTTACTGATTGACTAATTATTTAATGAACATCTATAAAAAGCCAAATTTCCCACTGGGAAAGAAAGATCTTTCTTTCTTTCTTTCTTTCTTTCTTTCTTTCTTTCTTTCTTTCTTTCTTTCTTTCTTTCTTTCTTTCTTTCTGTTCATTAAATAAAAATGAATCTATTAAGTCAATGTGTTGGATTGCACCCAGTTAAGGTCAAGATATTTTGCTGTTTGCACTCAATGAGGTGACTGTTTTGTTCCACCCACACTATGCTACAACTTCTTGGCAGCTTCTGAGATGAGATGCATGACAGTTTCTGTTTAAGGTGATGTTCTGCCAAATAGGTGAACTCTTTATTTCGCACTAGAAATTCAGTTTTGACAACCTAACGAGAAAGGTGTGTCATTTTGCAATGAACTACTACTACAGTAATTCCTTGCTATATCGCGCTTCGACTTTCGCGGCTTCACTCTATCGCGGATTTTATATGTAAGCATATTTAAATACATATCGCGGATTTTTTGCTGGTTCGCGGATTTCTGCAGACAATGGGTCTTTTAATTTCTGGTACATGCTTCCTTAGTTGGTTTGCCCAGTTGATTTCATACAAGTGACGCTATTGGCAGATGGCTGAGAAGCTACCCAACCAGAGCGCGTATTACGTATTAAATAAAACTCCTCAAATATATTGTGAGCACGGGGGCTGTTCGCACCCCTAGAAGATACGGCCGCTCCTCAAAAAACGCTGAAAGATTACCTTCACATTGCTCTCTTCCTTGCTGGGCTTAAATGTGGCTGCTTTGTCAAGCGACATGCTTCCCGCACGGTGCTTCGCATACTTAAAAGATCAAACAGCACCTATTGATTTTTGATTGTTTGCGTTTCTCTCTCTCTCTCTCTTGCTCTGACATTCTCTGCTCCTGACGGAGGGGGTGTGAACACGGGGGCTGTTCGCACCCCTAGATGATACAGACGCTCATCTAAAAATGCTGAAAGATTATCTTCACGTTGCTCCCTTTCTTGCAGCTGGTTTGTCAAGCGACATGCTTCCCGCACGGTGCTTCACATACTTAAAAGCTCGAACGGCACATATTGATTTTTAATTGTTTGTTTTTCTTTGTCTCTCTCTCTCACTCTCTCTGACATTCTCTGATCCTGACGGAGGGGGTTTGAGCAGGGGGGCTGTTCGCACCACTAGACGATACGGACGCTCCTCAGAAAAAATGCTGAAAGACTACCTTTACATTGTTCCCTTCCTAGCTGCTGTGTTGTCTGGCGGTGCTTCTCATACTTAAAAGCCAAACAGCCCTATTGATTTGTTTGCTTTTCTCTCTCTCTCTGATATTCTCTGCTCCTGATGCGCACTCCTTTGAAGAGGAAGATATGTTTGCATTCTTTTGAATGTTGTGAGACGGAACTGTCATCTCTGTCTTGTCATGGAGCACAGTTTAAACTTTTGAAAAAGAGACAAATGTTTGTTTGCAGTGTTTGAATAACGTTCCTGTCTTTCTACAGCCTCCTGTGTTTCTGTGCAAATCTGTGACCCAAGCATGACAATATAAAAATAACCATATAAACATATGGTTTCTACTTTGCGAATTTTCACCTTTTGCGGGGGGTTCTGGAACACAACCCCCGCGATCGAGGAGGGATTACTGTACACCCAGACCTACCTATAAAAACACATTTAATGAAGATGTCTGTTTGGGTATCATGCAAACAAACTAAGGGAAGAAAATGTAAAGGTCATCAGGAGGAATTTTAACTGGAGCCTTTCTCTTTCCTTTTAACAATTTTTAAATTGTTTTGCATATTTTGGGGTTGTTTTTACATTCTATAACATTCACTTGATCTGTATCTAATAGCACATTTTTACTGTTAAAGTACAATTCTTGAATTTAAAAATCTTTTAAAAGCAATGAACAATAATAAGCTCATATTAGCTATGGTTGCTGTCTGTGTGAGTTCTTCCCTGTGTGCTCCGATTTCTTCCTGTATCCTAAAGACATACTGTATCATATGTATTGGGTTTAATTGCTACTCCAACCTACCTTTGCATGATCGATTGTGGGTGTTTGTGTGTGTGTGTCCTCTAAAAATGCTGAATGTCCAGGGTTATTTTCTTGTCCCACAGACCTGAATTGGAAAAAGTGAGTTTAAGAAAGGACAGATGGATATCTATCATTGTACTGTACATTGTTTATTAAAAACTCCACAATCATCTACTTTGTAACAGTTGATTACCTGGACTGTTCATTGTTCTTAACACTAGGTTTATCTGTATTCTTTCATGTTTTTATAAATATTATTTTTATTTTGGTATACTCTATAATGCTATACCCAACCAGGATTAGCACTATTTTAATATCTTCATTTTATCTTTTTTAAAATGATAATTAAGAAATAAAATACATGTTTAAATAAAATACATCAATCAATTACTCACAGTATACATCTAAACATATAACTATATCAAAAAAACTTCAATCTATATATATAAAAGTTAATGTATGTGTAGGGGCGGCACGGTGGCACAGTGGGTAGCGCTGCTGCCTCGCAGTTGGGAGATCTGGGGACCTCGGTTCGATTCCCGGGTCCTCCCTGCGTGGAGTTTGCATGTTCTCCCCGTGTCTGCGTAGGTTTCCTCCCACATTCCAAAGACATGCAGGTTAGGTGGATTGGTGATTCTAAATTGGCCCTAGTGTGTGCTTGGTGTGTGGGTGTGTTTGTGTGTGTCCTGCGGTGGGTTGGCACCCTGCCCGGGATTGGTTCCTGCCTTGTGCCCTGTGTTGGCTGGGATTGGCTCCAGCAGACCCCCGTGACCCTGTGTATGGATTCAGCGGGTTGGAAAATGGATGGATGGATGTGTGTGTGTGTGTGTGTGTGTGTATGTATGTATGTTCCAGCATTACTTCTGAATGGCTGGAGCAATTTTCATGAAACTTGGTACACATGTTTGTCATTGGTCAACTTAAAATACTGTAGGGTGAAATCAACCCTAACCCTCCCCCTTCCCCTATTTTCATCTTGCATTAGTCTTATTGTAACAATGTTGTAGTGGTAATAGAATTAAATCAACCTAATAATAATATTAATTTAATTGACTTGTTTTACGTCGTCAAAAATTCTGCATGTAAAAACTTATTACTACACCACAAAACAAAAATGAATCTGTCAAAAAACCTTAAAAAAGGCTTCGCTTTTTTCATCATTTTTACACTACTTTGAACGTATTCCACGATTATATTTTGATTAAAATAGGCTATCTATTATATTATATATAAGATAGGTAAGCAATTTTATTTTTATCTACCATAAACATCCTTTATTTTGTGGATTCAGCGGCTCTCTTTGCAAGTTTTCATTATTCATTAATGAACTAAATGTCATTTGTTTTGCAACATTGTAGCTAACATGTTGGTGTAACAATTTTTTCGTAAAAAAGAAATTGGATTTTTTTTTATTACGTTCATAATCAAAAAAACTAATTTAATTAACTTATCAAAATCGAAGGTAAAGTATAAACCAAATATAGCTATAATCTTTAACTTACAATATTTGTTTATATAGGTAAAATAATTAACGTTCATTCATTGTAAAACAATTTCAATTGGAAAACTAATTGGAGTCTTGTATGTCTGTTATCATCCACTTGACACTCTGAACATTTGGACAATCATTGAAAATTGCTGGAATCAATTTGGACACAGCCTGTTTCTCACATTGGACAACTTTATGTGGCATGTGCAAGGGTACGAAGTCCTAAGAACCTTTATTTATTGACTAAAGATGGAAAAACTAAAAACATTGTATATATCAAGGCACTTCAGTAAACAATACAATCACATTAGTGAGTCCTCATTGTTTGTTAATGTATTTTTATTTTTAAAGTTGTGTTTCTTTTTTAGTTATATTTTTCTCAAACAATTAAAAAAAAAAACACTTTATTTTCATCCCAGGCAATGCTGGGCATTTCAGCTAATAAATTGATGAATGAATGCTATAGCTATTTTTATTTCCAAAAAGTATGATCTCAGTTTAGAATTATAGTACCCCTTTATTTTTATTATATTTTATTTTATCTTTATTATTACAACCTATTTTATCACTTTCATTACTGGTAACAACCACTCAGGCTCAGGACAAATTAGTAAAATTTAAGAAGCAAAGCAACTGCTGGATAATCTAGGATTTGATGCTATTATAGCCACTGAGCAGCCATAGTCAAACAGACAAGCAAAGAAAAAAAGTCTGGATTTATAGGATTTGGTAAATGAATGAATTTACAGAAAACTGGATGAAGGATTGAAATGAAGGAGTTGCCAGATTCTGAAGAACAACAAATCTAAAAACATAGAGTTCAATTAAAAATGCATAGCTACAGGTATTCCATATTTCACAAAATAGTGCAGAAGCATTCAGACTAAAAACCACAAAGCAAGTGTTGCCCTTTTCACCAGGAATCACAAATTGCCTTCTTGGTTTTAACCATAAAAAACTAACTTGCAGTTAAACACTTTAATGCAGCAATGTGAATTTCAAAAATTTTTAAATTTGCATTACTCATTTTCGTGCCCGCCAAATACTAATCCCATTTATAGCTGAATGGCTAAGAATGAATTGTTGTCTTTGTTTGTGTGGAAATGAACTGCACAATGTATTAATGCATGGCATTAGAGTTGCATGGTATACTGGTAATGTACAGTAAAAGTACAAAAAAGTGCACATTTTTAAAACGGTGCAGTACTAGTATTTCATTAATTTCAGTACTGGAAGTAAATGGTAGTTTTCAAACACCTCACGACTAACTGTTTATTAGTATGAAACCCCTTCTCTTCGATGAAATATATGTATTACATTTGGCTCAAGTCACTAACGGTGAACCACCTGACTCACACCTTGTCTTTGGATGTAAATATATTATTTAACCATGCTGGGAATTCAGCCCCCATTTATATTCCATGTATTGATTTGTGGGGTATAAACAATAATGAAAAAGTAAAATCTAAAATGAACACTATGGTGTGATGGAGTGATGCAATAAATAAAATACAAACAAAACAGTCTGTTATCTTGCTTCCAATGGAAATCAATAAGATCTTTGGTACCTTCCACTCTTGGACAACTACATTTCTGTGTGTAGCAACTTTCCTCTCCCCAGTGTGCATAAGTTGTTGCTTTTCCAATATGTTACACTTTGCCACCACTTAGGAATATTCCAGAAGTCAAACATATACTCAGTGTACTTTGTTCTTAATTATAAATGAAATACTCAAAAAGTAAAACTTAAAAAATACCTATTTATATTCTTTGAGTGACATTGATCAAGGCATAACTATAAAGAGAGAGGGAAGCTAATGCGTCTCCCTACATACTACTTATTCTCCTTCTCTTTCAATCTGACCACATTTCATTCTATCAGGGAGGTTTACTATTTGCTCCCAGGAAACTGTCCTTTATGATCACATCTAGAATTAAAAATAAACCTAAAACTACTGTGATCACCACTATGATCACCGATAATACAGAAACCTAGAGTCTTATGGGGGCATAGTATCACTATTTCCCAACTCTTTAAAAGGACTTACTAAGCTTGCCCTCTCCATTACCAGATTAACAAATTGATTATTTTATTAGAGCCAACAAATGGAGATAGCTTTCATTGTCCAGTGGAACCTGAAGCTCACTCACAGACAGTCAAAGTTATTATAGCTGCTGGATATGGTTAGGTCTATACCTCCTGCTACACCGAAGAGGATGCAAGAACATCCATGATACACTGTGATGTTCATTATGCTTCCATCAGCTGTGTGCATATAGGAATGTAAGAGGCATTAACAGTGAACATTATGCATCCTTTCCTTGCTTGTCATATTTTTTATGCTAATATCTCCATTGTGCCACTTGGGAAAGTTAAAATGGCTTCAGCTTTCCTACAATTCTCAAATAACACATTCCCAGTAAGTGTATTCACCAGATGGACAAGTAGTGAACCTGCTCCATTGAAATCTGCAATAATGTGTCTAAAAACCCTTCCAAAACTAAAGCAATGTGTCTTTAAGTCAGAGTTCACTAGTCCTTTCACTCTGAAGACAAACTGGTAGCAGTTTTCAGTTTTAGTGGAAACATTCAAATGAATCATTCATTTCCTAACTCACTCTGTTCAACTCATTTTAGACTTGTCTTGTTAGCTAGATTTGTCTTACATAAAAATAAATGGCCGGGAGATGAAAGGGACAGCCAGTAACCTGGTCAATAATCAGAAAGTGATTAGAAACCCAAAGTAGGGAAATAAATCAAACCCAACATCAATGACAAAACTCTAAACCAGAAACAAAGAAAAGCTGGAAAAGTTTTTTTTTTTTTTTTTTGAAACACCTAACAATGTCTTTGGTGTTTTGTTGGGTCAAAACTAGAACAACAAGCAACTAATGACCACCATCTTACACTACTGGTAAAAAGCTTGAGAACACTGAAGTTTTTATTGAAATTTAAATACAGTTGAAGGCCAGTGAAAAATCTGAAATGGTACAATAGTAAGCGGTAAACTGCCAGAGGGTTAAAAAAAAAAGTTTAAGTTACCAAAAAATGAAAGATAATGGTATTTTCATAGTTTTACAAAAAGGCATTTTTCAGAGAACAAGTAATGGGTTAACAACTTACAGATTTTTTGCAGCAATGGAAGTTCATTGAGCCTTGAACAGTTTCTGCAGGTGTTCCAACTTTTGTGCTTAACTAAAAAACCCTTTATGTGTATAAACAAAAGTATTGGAACACACTCTGAAGTATTATTTAGACAATGTTGCATTGCAGAAAGTAGCATACTGCTACCATAATGGCAAGAAAAAAGCAATTAACAAAGTAAGGCAGACAGTTCATTATAACCCTTAAAAGTGTAGGTCGTTCCCTTTGAGAAACTGCTTAGAAAGCCATGGCGTCAGTGAGTACAGTTTACTATGTCATCAAAGGAATTTATAAACTCGAAGAAACCTTCACAAGAACAGGTCTAGCAGTCCCAAAGCCACAACTGAATCAGAAGACAAGTTTCAGACACCTCACAGGTCAACAGCTTTAAGCACAGCTCAACAGTGGTCAAATTCTAGGTGGTGTAACATATATAGATAGAACATAATACAGGTGGAACACTGGAGTTCCCAGTCACAAATTGTATCAATGCAAGAAAAAGTAGCAAAGACAGCACAGAATGAAGAAAAGAGAAAAATTAAACTGGAGCTGAAAAACTAGGAGGCACAAAATTTCTGGTAAGAGTGGAAAAACAGCAGACGATGATGAAAAATTGGAAAAAGGTCAGAAGATGAATCATAAGTGAATAAATGAGCCAAAACCAGGAAAACAAGCCTGAGAAATACCTAAATGAAAATGTGGACAGAATTCAAAATTGAGAAACAGACATAAGTTTGTAGCCAACTAATTTGAAACATTATTTTAAATATATAGCACAAGTAGTAGTCAAACTAAAAGTAAATGTACCAGACTAAATATCATTGCTCCAGTGACGTCACTCAATGTGACCTCTGGGTTCTGTTACCTAGCAACCCACCGTGACTTCCTTACACAAAATAGTGGTGCATTATGGTAAAATAAAGACAAAACGATAATTAATTTACATTGTGTCATAATGCAAAACCATGACAAATATAAGTGAATAACTGAATATTCAGAAATATGATAATGAAACATATGAAAAAAATTTACAAAAGGCAGGAAAATTAAACAAAAGTTAAATTCAACCCAGCTATCCCGCCCAATAATTAGAGTTTCTGTTGACAAAAGTGCTTAAAACAGACACGATCAATGGAGCGCTCTCCAACACAGAACACTCCTTGGAGTCAACAAGCCATGGATTGCTTCCTTAATTAAAAATGTAACCTACCTGCCACTGTTTCAGAAGCTCTCGAACTACATGGGCATCATCCAGGATACCCTCCTTGTGGGTAGCATCCTGAAGAACATTGGCAGTTGTTTCAGCTTCTGTTAACCAGCTAAGAAACTTCTCCAGATCCAAGTAGAACTGTTGCAATAGGCGAAGAGCAGCTTCTAGGGCTGCCTCCCGTTCACCCACTCTGTCAAAAAAAAAAAAGCTTGAATAAAGTGTCATTTTCAAAATGCTTGTAATCTCCCTTTGCAAGGAAGTTTCTGAAAATTGTGTAAGAAATTAAAGGCACACCCCATAGTCACCCATCATTATTAAAAAGGAAAAACCGTGAAAAACTGAAAGCACCTCAAATGTTAAAAAAAAGGCTTTGAACAATTTAAATAAATCATCAGTCTTCTAATGAGGATTCAAGAATAGTCCTTGTCAAGTTAAATGATTAGATTAAAGTATGCTAAACTAAGATTTACTTCAATAAATATAATTTACATATCTCAGTCTTTCTTTTTCTTTTTTTTTTTCTTTTTTAATCAGTGATGCAGTAGTTTGCTCTGCTATGTCACAGCTTCAGAGAGCCCTGGGTTCAAATCCTGTCATACTTATTGTCTGTGTAGGTTATGAAAATTCTTCTAGTATCTGTGTGGGGTTTTCCTGAGGGTACTGTGATTTTCCTACTATATGTCAAAGACTTACTTGCTATGTGGATTGGAAGCCATAAATTGACCACAAGTGACTAACTAAGGGTGTGTGTGTGTGAGTGTGTCCTGTGATAGACTGGCACCCTGCCCAAGGTTGGTTCCTTAATTTCACCTGATGCAGCAGACACAGGTTAGAAAAATTAGAAGTGGATGGATGAGCTCATCTTACTTTAAAACCCCAGAGTCAAACATTAAAAGCCTGAATGATGTGGCAATCCATCAACTTGGCATATCCTGGACATGGCAAGGGCACAAATAGATAGATAGATAGATAGATAGATAGATAGATAGATAGATAGATAGATAGATAGATAGATAGATAGATAGATAGATAGATAGATAGATAGATAGATAGATAGATAGATAGATAGATAGATAGATAGATAGAGCTTAATTTGTGGAATGATCCATAAATTAAACCAACAAAGCCCACCACAACTCTGGATTAAAATGACATCAATTATATTATTTACAATGGTGTTCTTATAGAACATTGCATTCTTTTTTTACAATACACATTAATGTCCATACATAAAACAACCAAATATACATCAAGCTACATCTTAATAAATGTGTTATTCATTATTAATTTTTATTAGTTTTTGTGTGCTTCTCTGGTTTATTTCAAATTCCTCACAACAATTTATCTGTTAATTTCATAGAACATTTCTCAAGATTACTGCAGATATACTTATTTTGAGAACAGATGCATGCCCAATCAATCATTGACTTTTTTATTTTGAATCAACAACAATTGCTTTCAAATGCCATATTCAAAAGAAATAATACAATTAAAGTAACCAACAAATGTATAAAGTGACGCTAAGACATATGGAATATTGTCAAAGATCATTCAGTGGCAAGTATGCTCTACAATTGCAATTTTTAGTTTAATTGATTCAACAGCAGATTTCACTAGTTGTCAATATTTGCTGCTGACCTGCGATTACTGGAGTGGTAGCCCTGAGGCTGAGGATCTGCGCCAGCAATTGGTAGGTTGCTGGTTTCAATTCTGAAAATGCCAGAATTGTATCCACTCTGTTGGGCACTTGAGCAATGCCCTTAACCTAAAATTGGTTTGTCCTGAGTATGACGTTAATCTGCATCCAACCCTGCAAGCAGGTCCTCCAACTTACAGGGAAAACTTGGGGGTTGGTGGAAAGATTGGCACTCCAGCCACCATAAAAAAACCTCACACTGTTCCAGTGTGGTGCTGAGGTGTCACCCGCTGCACTTGGGTCCCAATCCAGGTGGTTCATTGTGTGTTGGGTGAGGCAACTTGCTATCAGCGCATGTTTCCAACCTCTGTGAATACATTTCCAGCAACCAGAACGGTAATTGCACTGTGTGTAACACAAACATTAACAAACCTTTTTGCCACTTTATAAATGTCTTGGCTTTATACTGATTCCACTGATGATAATGTAATGTTATGCATCACATATTTCTAATAGCTGTATGTTACCTATCATGCACCAAATTACATTACTCTTGGGCTACCTATTTAATTAAAACATGAACTACTAACTGGATATTTCTTAGTGAGATATATATATTATATATATATATATATATATATATATATATATATATATATATATATATATATATATACACAAATGTATCTGCAGCCAAGTGTGTCAGAACCTTAAAAAGTGCTTGTAAATTTCAAAATCATCAGAGAGCGTGAGTGGAAATCACAGCCTTACTGGCTTGCTTAGCCTGCATTTATCTATTTGTGTACATAAGCAGTACATGTACTGTATATAAGGTGTATCAGTTTATTTTTATATATACAGGTTGTGGCTGGGTGATTCCCATGATAGTCACTATATTAAGAAAAAAAATATATGTGTTTTCATCCTTCGTCTCATGCATGTTAAGGTAACTAACAATACTAAATCGGCCTTTTAGTGAGTTCTGATATGTGCACAACTGGGTCCTGTCCACGTGTAGTTCCTACCTAGTATCTCATGTTGCTGAGATATGCTTCATCCTTCCACAATCCTAACCTGGATTTAATGGATTTTATTATTTTTATTTCATACTAAATTATTATTATTGTTATTTTACATTAAACATTTACAGTATGTGCTTGCCTCCTACAATCAGGATATAACCTAATGATTCCGGTCTGTATTTTGCAATGAAAAGCATGGCAAGTTGCCAGCTCCAACCATGTATTGAGAACAGAATTAATTTTAACAGAGAGTCATAATTATAGCGTAAATGATTAGTATTCAGAAGGAGACCAGACAAGATTTAACGATGAGGAAGCACCATTTTTTTAAGTATATCTTAAAATAGTACAGACTTCATCAGCAATATAAAAGTAACTTCAGTAGATATAGTAATATCCTTTGTGTATCGTGCTCTTCATATAGTACAGGCTAAGTGGGTTTGTAGATATTTACAGGCAGGCTCCATAAACAGAAACAGTTAAACTATACATCATTTACATACAGTACTATGCATGAATGCATAATAGGATGAATGGGAGGCACTAATAATATAAATGACTAGCCATGTGTGCCCAACTACGTTGTGCATGTTAAAGTTGTCTGTGAAGGGCTCCCTGTTTAAACGCGGCTGCCAGTCGTGAACTGGGCCCTTCGTCGCAGAGCATTATGATTTTTTATAAGGGAAACAAAATTACAAATCAAAACCCTTGGACATTGATTCAATAGGAACGGCCTACTCGGAATCACTGTCCAAATAGTAATTATGTGGTGGTGGAGGAGCATTTCTGCTTCTCTCCGTTCACAGTCCGTCTGGTTTTCATGACGCTGTCGTTTCCTCTCACGATCTCTTCTCAACCTTTCTCCAAAGAGTAAGGAAGAACCAATGCTTCTTTCTTGAACTCCAAACGCCGACTGATGGAAAATCACAGAAGTGTGTCCGACTTATATACTCTGACTGCTGACTCCAAGAAGTGGGTGAACATTCGATTTGGACGAAGTGCTGCCAACGACGGTCGATAGAAACACAAAAAACCACAGTCTCGACAACGAAGCAGGTGTTGACGCCAGATCTAAACACAAAGCATGGTGTCGACTCCAGATTTAAACACAAAGAGTGGTATCGACAGTGTTTGTAAACAAAAGTAACAACCAAGGTGTTGTGTATTCAGCCAGTACAAACAGCACGTAGTCTCCTTTAGTTCAATCCTCTTTAATCACCACACTCCAACCTCATCCAACGATCCTCCCCCTCACTTCCTCTCCTCCTCCATCACTACTGCCCTCTACTGAACACAGCAGGAACACCACACAAGGCAGTGAATTCGTGGACAAACAAAGATCAAGATCCAAATGAAGATTATATATAAAGATGAGAAATATTTACTAAACATGGATAAACCAATATATAAACTAAAAACAGAACCTTAAAAGAAAAGAAAAAAATTACACCATGATAGCAGAAGCCTCTGTTATTTTCAGTTCTTATGTGTTTTAGAGTCTGAGCATAAATCAATGGTGAAAATTCACTAATACAATTTTAATTGACTGTTGGGAGGTATTTCACTCTATGGCAATGCATTTTCCCTCTCCCCATTTGACATACAAAACCTTGCTACCGACCATCACATCTCTGAAATCAAACACCTCATAATAATTTCATGATCCAATAACATTATTCACATTAAACTCAGCTAATACATATTTATGTTGGCAAAGTGTAATGAAGAAACTTGACATCAGCCTCTGAGATGGGGGAAAAAATGTTGGCTGTCTTCTAAAAAGGAATTAACCCCTGGACTAAAATTTTCAGAATTAATTTGAAAGTTAGATTATGAAAACCCCAGGAGAAATGTATTTGAATCATTTTTCTTTTTTAATCACTAACTGCAATATTATCAAGATATAACATGAAATTCCATTTTGCTGCTTAACAGAAAATGTAACTTTGGAGCACACACTCCCATAGCCTGATAAAGATTATGTAAGAATATACAGCAATCAGCAATAATCTGTTTCTACAATAATAAAGTAAATAATTGCCTGAAGACCTGACTGCTCATTTTTAAATGTATTACAGATCATGTTTTCCTTGCTATGGAAAGACAGTCCTTATTTTATGTTGCTTCTATTAGATTGTTGGGTGATGTGGTCGTGGTTTTCAGAATGTATCAGGATGTTAGCAGCAGCAGTATTTAATGCCAGCTATAGTCTGTTAACACTTCTAATAGGAAGAACATTGAATGAATACAAAATTTCCCAGTTTGGAAACAGAAAACGGTGATAAACCTTGCAGATATCCGTTCTGAAATACAGAACATCATGTTATTAAAGAACACTGCATGATTTATTGCACTCGGCTGCAGAAGCTCCTATAAATAAAAATATGCCTTGCCAATGTGTCTAATATGCTTCATTAGTATGACTTATGTGGTTTATGTATTCAGGAAGACAACAGGGCTGAGTGCGCCTTCTTTCACAAGAACATTAGCCACAGAAGTTGAATTGTGCCGCATTTAATAGAAATGCATTAAATGTGAAAAGCAATCTGAAAATTCTTTCAACTGGCTTCTGAATTTTGAAAGCAGATGTGGTACCATCTGTGATCATATCAATTACTAAAAGGTGATAGAAAGGCAGGAAAACAAGCTATGCTTTTTTGTTTCCTCCACAAAGTAAAATCGGCTACTTTGCAAGAAACTGTAATGATAAAGTCTGCCGTTAACACTTACAGATTGCAAAAAAGTACGTTTAATAACAGAATGGGCTCTTTCATGTTCAATTTAGACTGCTATCAAATCAGTGACATTTTCAAAAGTGTTAAAATAAAACAAAGCAAATAAATAACAATAAAATTTTCTGCTTGAAGGAATGAGCAACACTGTGGCTCAGTAGTTAGTGTGTGGATTTCACAAGAGACTCATCCCCTTTATATTTAGTTTCTTTATCTAAATGGTCATTTTTTTAGATGTAACACAGTTAACTGTTTTATCTTTGTTATTTATTATGTCACTATAAGTAATCTCTGCTCTATATTAATTTTGTTATTATGGTTATTGATGAAGACAGGGGCCACGCCTCTAATTAGGTGACAGCAGGAAATGGATGGCAGTACCTGAAGGCTATTTAAAAGAACCTCTATGTATCCATTACTTCTTTGCAATGGCATTAGTTTTCAACTTTGTGCTTTCCCTTGTTAAAAAATTTGCTGTCTTTCTACCATTAAGGTAAAAACTCAGCATGAAAACAGCTAATATGTTTGTAGAGTTAAATTTGGAAATGTGTGCAAAAGGCAAAACAAATGAAAATAAAAATAAACAAGGCGACCAAAACCCAGATGAGAGGCAAAAATCACCGTCAATAATCAGGCAATACGTCGAAAACCAGGCAACACACGAAAAATAATCACAATGAGAATTCAAAAAGGTTTACAAGGTAATATTGGCAAATAGGTTAAGGCTCAGTGCAAAAGGCCAATCTGCTTAATTCAAGGTCACGACCCCAGACACCACATCCCTAGAAATGCGGGTCGCAACCATGACAATGATACACAAAAATGGCTTCCATAGTAGGAAAAGGCTGGATGACCTCAAATTTCAGTACAAATCATGACAGGTTTGGCTTATTTTTTCAGTTTCTGAATTTTGGTTTTGTTCTTAGTTGCAGTTTTCATTTTGCATTTCTTAATTTTGCATGTTGAATTATTTTATTCTGTATGTCTTTTACTTTCCTTTGTCCTTGGTTTTGACAGCTTTGCTCTACTTTTTGGAATTAAAATCACAACAGTTAGTGCTTCTGACACTTGGCTCCATGGTACTGAGTTCACAGTATGCTCCCAGTTAGTGTCTATGTGGAGTCTAAAAAAGGCAAAGTGTCTCTAGAAGCTGTGCATTGAACAGCAATCAAGTGTATTCCAGGACTAAATGGCATAGCCTGCTCTAACAGGCCTAGAGAACTAAACTTCTTCAGTTATGAAAACAGGAGTTTGCATGGTGATCTAATCCAGAAAATTCTCAAAGGTATCGATGAAGCTGATCCAGCAGAATTCTTACAATTAAAAAGCAAATTACGTTCTCAAAGACACCAAAGGAAATTAAGTGAATGTATTTTAAGATGGAAGACATGCACTATTTATCACCAAGAGTGAAAAACCCTCAAAAAACTACTGAGCGAAGAAGTGGAACAAACTTTTGAGTAATGTAAATGAGTGGTAGCCAAAACAACTCAAAAAATCTGAATGAAATACTGGGAAAATGTAGCTATTAACTAACTAAATGAGATTGATGGATTGAACTGTCTCCTCACTCATCAGTCAAGAAGCTCATTATCTTACGTCTGCATGTTTTTCCTCCTGCATCTGAAAAAGATTAATTGGCAACTCAATATTAGCACCACTAAGTGGGCCCAGCGATGGACTAACATTCCGTCCTGGGCGAGATATTGCCTTGCTGTTGAGACAGTGTGCTGCATCTTAGATCTGTGACATGGAAAGAGAGGGTTTGAGAATATTACATAACATTACATTAAATCACAACTTATTTTTGTATAGTACTCTTCACTGAGTGCAGACACACAGTGCTGAGTAATACTAATTACCAATTACTAAATGAAAATACAGATTTGTTAAAGCACACGGAGAACAATGTAGAAACTGATTAATCATAAATGGAAACCAGCAATATATGTCCATTAATTATGGCCAATTTTCTCAGGTTTTATTTGGCATAATTAGTTTCAAATATTTTAGCTACCATTTTTTTTTACATTAAAGAATTAAGCAAACAATAGTTTTCTCTATGTTTGTAAATGCATACAATATATTTAATTGAAACATGCAGACTGAAATACATTTATTGCAAGTAGCTTGCTGCTTTAAAAGGTGAGTGTATATTTTAAGTCGTTAGTTGTGCCAATTGACATTATATTTGTCACAAGTGCAACATTTGACAATAATTAAATGATGCGAAATTCAAATTAACATAACGTCACATGTTGAGATTTTAAAACCACTTGTCAAGAAAAGCCAAGCAAAATGACACCTTTTATTGGCTAACTAAAAAGATTACAATATGCAAGCTTTCGAGGCAACTCAGGCCCATTCTTCAAGCAAGATGTAATCAATGATTGCATGATTACCTGAAGAAGGGGCCTGAGTTGCCTCAAAAGCTTGCATATTGTAATCTTTTTAGTTAGCCAATAAAAGGTGTCATTTTGCTTGGCTTTTCTCTACATTCATAATGGCTAACATGGTACAACACCCTAGTACTAAAACCACATCAAAAAAATTGCTTCTAAGTGTATAAAGCCAGGATTGGCAAAACACTTGGATTTAGCTACGATTTACAGAATCTGCAACAATAACATCATATATTTTTAAATTTGCATCGGCTTTTTGATAAGAGTACAAGACTATAGTAAAAATGGCAAAGGTTTACAAATACCATTGTACAAAAGTTTTGTCTTGTATCTGTAGTTAAGAATGCGAGTCTGAGTAAATTGTTATTCCTCAAAGGTTGCTAAACATTAAATATTTTTGAAAAAAAAAATTAAAAAACCTTCAGAATGAAGCTAATGCCATCATTTCACAGTAGTTTTATCATGAAAGATCTAGCCATCCATGCATTTTCCAAAGTAATGTCTCTGTTTTAGAGTCAAGAGGAGACAAAATTCATCTAAGCAGTAAATGCCACAAGGCAGTACCCTCATCTGAATAAGATAACTGTCAATCATGAGGCACCCCAACACACACACACATCCAAACCCACTCATACTGGGCCAATTTACAATTGAATATCACAGAGGCATACAGGCTGAATGTAATGCTGGCTTCTTCCAGAGTACTGCTCAAACTTGAAAGAAGTATGAATTGCAAATTATCTTCTTTGCGGAAAAGGATGGCCAGATTGTTCATGTAATTAAAATAATAACTTCAGATAGATAGATAGATAGTTTGATAGATAGATATTTTATTAATCCCCAAGGGGAAATTCACATACTCCAGCAGCAGCATACTGATAAAAACAATATTAATTAAAGACAATTGACAATGGAAAGCAAAAACACTTTACATAAATGTGAGGCTTTGGAATATTTATTGTTTCCATCAACCTAGACTACGCAGACATATATAATCAATAACTATACCATTCCTTGCCAATGCATTTACCAAATTTGTGGCTGAATGTCTAGTGTATAAGCAGTTGCCAGGCTGAAAAAGATGACAAGGGACAAGTAGAGATCTCTTCAAGGCTGTAAAGAAGTGCACACTTCCATTTAGACAGCAGCTGGAGTCCATATACCACATCTAGTTAGAGAGTGCTCCAGAAATATTTACTACATAGTCAGTGAAGTAAGAGAGACGTCATAGGTTATCAACAGAAGGTCAGGAGGTGTCTCCCAAACTGTCAGGTGGCTGCTGAGTGTCCCCATGTGAGATAGATGGAACCCTAATACAGTATCAGTCATAGAGGGCAAGCACCTGGGGGGATACCTGGGGACACCAGGGCCTTTAATAATTATAATTATCTATTTGGTTATTGCCTTTACCCAAGACGCTTTCCAAGATAAGGACACAGTATAATTGCCTAAATACATTTTTGTTTAATATTTGGAGCAGAATCACACAGTGGATTACAGGTGGGAAATGAACTGGCAAAACCTTTTGGTTTAATTCCAATGCCTTAGCCATGACATTGCACTACACTTCATCATCTGTATTTTACAACTGTCATCAAAAAGGCATTAATATATTGGAACAAACTGCCCAGCAATTAGAGCAATTTTGACGAGTACAGGGCTTTCAGTCCAACAAGCTTGGCAATCCCACCAACCTAATTTCTCAAAAACAACACTGAGTTTTGAAGGTCTCCAAAGATATACTGCAAACCACACTACTTGGTAATTTTTTCAACACATTTATGGTTCTCTGTGTGAAGAAAAACTTTTAACATTTGTGTGAAATTTCCAATTAACAAGTGTTCTTCAATGCCTCCGTGTTCTTGTTGGAGACTTTATTCTATAGTTACAGCTGGCGTCCACTGTACTAATTCTCTTTGTTATTTTAAACACCTCAATCATGTCTACTCTTAATCTCTGCTCATTTAAAGTTCAGTTAAGTTCTTTCAGACTTTCCTCATAGCTCATACAGTATCTTACAGCCACAGAAACAGCCTTGTTGCTCATCTCCTGTCTTTTTTTAAGGCTGGAATTTATTTATTTGTAATATGAAGACCAAAAAGTGTGGTCAATGCTCCAAGTCAGGCCTCAATGGTATGTTATACAGTAAAGCTTAAGCATAACCTCCCTTTACTTGTAAATTACACACCTACTACATAACTTAACATTCTATTACCGTACACTATATATATGTAGGTAACCAGAGTCTTTGAAAACCAAATAATAATAATAATTCATTACATTTATATAGCACTTTTCTCAGTACTCAAAGCGCTATCCACACAGGGAGGAACGGGAAGCGAACCCACAATCTTCCACAGTCTCCTTACTGCAAAGCAATGTCTTCTCCAATAACTCTTCTTTTCTTGCCATATGAATTAAATATTTAAACATCAGGTTAACTATAATAAATAACTGGTGTGACGTCATCTGAAATAATTGAGTTATTAATCTTATATTCAGCAGCACGGACAGAAATTGTACCTAGCACCAAAATATAAAAGCATCCATTCCACATCACTCTGTTTTCTTTGAATTCCTGTATACAGTTGCTGGAAAACTCATTGCATGTAAAGTTTGTCTTACACGATCATTGAAATTTTCCCAAATTATACTATTATGTCCAAATTTATCATGAATTATTTTACAAAAAGTATATATTTTATAACTTTGTGATTCCAGTCTCCTTTCTATGGATCTTTTTGTCCTGAAAGATTAAACTTATAATAGACTCTACTTTTACCTGATGACCCCGATTCTCTTGATTCACTAACACAATGTCTAACTTGTATCTCAGAATGGATGAATAGTAACTTTCTCAAATTAAATAAAGAGAAAACTGAAATCTTAGTGATTGGCAATAATGGATACAATGAGGCTATTAGAATTAAACTGGATGCATTAGGATTAAAAGTCAAATCGGAGGTAAAAAGCTTAGGGGTAACTGTTGACTGTAATCTAAATTTTAAATCGCATATTAATCAGATCACTAGGACAGCATTTTTTCACTTAAGAAACACAGCAAAAGTTAGACCTCTTATATCAATGAAAGATGCTGAGAAATTAGTTCACGCGTTTATTTTTAGTCTACTAGATTACTGTAACGCACTCCTCTCAGGACTACCCAAAAAAGACATAAATCGTTTGCAACTAGTGCAGAATGCAGCTGCTAGAATCCTTACCAGGAAAAGAAAATCCGAGCACATCTCTTCAGTTTTGATGTCACTACACTGGTTACCTGTGTCATTCAGGATTGACTTTAAAATTCTGCTTATGGTTTATTAAGCCTTAAATAATCTCACCCCATCTTATATATCGGAATATCTGACGTCTTATATTCCAAATCGCAACCTCAGATCCTCAACTGAGTGTCTCCTTAGAATTCCAAGAGCAAAACTTAAAAGAAGTGGTGAGGCGGCCTTCTGCTGTTATGCACCTAAAATCTGGAATAGCCTGCCAGTAGGAATTCGCCAGGCTAATACAGTGGAGCACTTTAAAAAACTGCTGAAAACACATTACTTTAACATGGCCTTCTCATAACTTCACTGTAATTTAAATCCTGATACTCTGTATATCCACTTCATTATAATAACTATTCATGGTGGCTCTAAAATCTGTACTAACCCCTACTCTCTCTTCTGTTTCCTTTTCCGGTGTCCTTTTGGTGGTCTACTCAAAGCACCATGATGTCCCAACAATGATGGATGGATTAAAAGCCAGAAGTCTGTATGACCATCAGCATCAAGTGACTCCGTGAGAATCCTAACTACAAAGAGGACTATTTCATTTATGTTAGGTAGAATGCCTAGAGGGGACTGGGCGGTCTCATGGCCTGGAACCCCTACAGATTTTATTTTTTTCTCCAGCATTCTGGAGGTTTTTTTTTGTTTTTTCTGTCCACCCTGGCCATCGGACCTTACTCCTTTTCTATGTTAACTATCCATCCATCCATTTTCCAACCCGCTGAATCCGAACACAGGGTCACGGGGGTCTGCTGGAGCCAATCCCAGCCAACACAGGGCACAAGGCCGGAAATAATCCCGGGCAGGGTGCCAACCCACCGCAGTCTATGTTAACTAATGTTGTCTTATTTTAATTTCTTATTTTGTCTTTTATTTTTCTTTTCTTCATTATGTAAAGCACTTTGAGCTACTTTTTATATGAAAATGTGCTATATAAATAAATGTTGTTGTTGTTTTTCATTATCTGTCTCCACTTGATTGACAGAGGCAATTGACATAATCTTACAGTTCTTTGTAGGATCTGTAGTTTCTTTTTTATCTTCACTGCGAGCATTTTTACTCCTTCCTTTCTTTTAGCTATCCATCCATCCATTTTCCAACCCGCTATATCTTAACACAGGGTCACAGGGGTCTGCTGGAGCCAATCCCAGCCAACAAAGGGCGTTAGGCAGGAACAAATCCCGGGCAGGACGCCAGCCCACCGCAGGACACACACACCCACACACCAAGCACACACTTGGGACGATTTTGGATCACCAATGCAACTAACCTGTATGTCTTTGGACTGTTGGAGGAAACTGGAGCACCCAGAAGAAACCCACGCGGACAAGGGGAGAAAATGCAAACTCCACGCAGGTAGGACCCGGGAAGCAAACCCAGGACTCCTTACTGCAAGGCAGCGCGCTACCACTGCACCACCGTGCCGTCCTTCTTTTAGCTATTAAATTGTCAATTAAATTTGACTGTTTGCAAGTGAGATAAAACAGATAAGTTTAAGCCAAAAACATAATCATTGGTGGAACTCAGCACAAGTTCACTACTGAATATCAGGAACTTTCAGCAGACAAAACAACTCTATGGGTCATCCATCCATTTTCCAAACACAGTTATCCTGAGGAGAGTGAAACTGAGGTTAAACCAGGGTTTACCTTAGCAGCAACCGAGGCAAGGAAGAAAACAGTCCTGAACTCTTTGGGCACACTCATGCATAATGGGTCAATATTTATCCTAGAATACCCATGTTTGGGAAAGGAGAGAAAACAAAAGTACCCAAAGAAAATGTGGACATGGGAAGGGCATGCAAACATCACAGTCACTTTATTGAGAAGCTAAAACTGTAAACACAATTTGAGACAATTTGGAAAAACATATCTTTGTTCTTGAAAGCAAGAATTTTTTTTACAGTGCTTTAATTAAATAGCAGCTTCAATAAGCCCTGTTAATTTATAGATATTAAATATTATATACCTTTATGTATTTTTTTTTTTTTTTAGTTTTGTGAATAGCAAATACCGCAATATTTTGTGAACCTTCTCTATGTTACTGGACAGATGGAGACTCATCATTTATTTAAATTAATTCAGACTTACATGTCTAGCCGAAATAAAAACTGTTCTTTATTGTAGGTTATATATGTAAACTGCTGCCTTACATTTTTGTTTAAAATTAGCTGAAAACTGGTTTCAGTTTGCATATGTCTTACAGAAAGAAGGGCAATTTGATGTAATTTTGCTCGCAAATTCTTTTATTCTTTTATTGATATCTAAGTGTTAAAGAAGACATTCATTCAGCCTTGCATTATCATATCTGCTTGATCCAGTTAAAGCTTACAAGGGTCAGAGGTCAACAGCACCGGGCATAAGGAAGAAAACAATCTTGGATGAGAATATTGAAAATTTCAGAGTATACACCCACACTCAATTACACCAGGCAGCTTGTAGTTATACAAAAAGACCTATTCAGAGTTAACTTATGCTCCATTTTCACACATTCCTCTAACTGCTTATAATTTTCACAATCACACATGTGGTTGAATCACAAGTTTCTTTATCCAGGCAAAAGAAAGCATTCGCCTCTTTCTCATTCCCCAGATGGCGGATATCCTATCCAAGGCTAGTTTCCTTTTCTGTGGGTTTCTCAAAAGTGGCATCTCCAGATTGCAGGTCAGCAGTCTGGTGCAGATGGTTTCCATATAAACCTTTCACACTGTCACTCTACGTTCAGCATACACTTTTGGCATACAGGCTAAAACTTACTTTAATGACAGAAAAAATGAAGGTCACCTATTAGTTCTCTGTAAATGAGCATTACACTTCACAGTTTAGCAGCAGAATCAAAAAAGACCATTGAGTGTAAACTATTCACCTAAGCCTAACCATGAGACTGCTGTTTGGCTACCATAACACTATAGAAACCTTACAGGAAAAATACAAAAAGCCCACTTCTGATCTAAGTAGGTTTATATAAAAAAAGTGTGATCAAAAATATATATTGAATTGAATATACACACTGCCTTTATACAGTATGTCAGTATTCTCAAAACATGCTTTAAAATTGTAACTTGATATTGTGCATCTGGTAGTCAGTTATTTATTGTTATACAGTATATTACAAAAAAGGCATTTGAAGGTTTTCTTACATAGTGGTAGGTGACAATGGATGCACTGTAGATATCTAATATTCTAAAGTGCCATTAGTGCTTTGTAGTGTATGTCTTATATAGCCCTAACAAAGTGTTTGTTAAGCTCCTGTTATATAGCTGTGACTAAATATACAGGAAGGCTAGCTCCTATTGTACTGTTGTAAAGTTTTACTTTTAAAATGAAACAAAACAAATACAAACCAAAATATAAATATGAAATGACCACAGGAAAAGTAAGAAATGGTGTAAATAGTGTAATCCAGTGAAAAATGCATTTAGCAGTAAATCTGGGAATGTTCAGTAAACAAAATTATAGAAATAAAGAAGAACGAATGAAGCATGAATACAGTTGCGAAATCACCGATTCTGGACTTTCAAATGCTGGAAACAACAGGTGTCTCTATAGCTTGCTGCTGAAAAGTGTATTAATTACATTTACTTGAGCATGCTGATGGAAAATGTATACTTGAGGGGAAAGAGGTTGAGCAAAACCAAACCAAGCAAACGAGAGGTAAAGGTCAAAATCCCAGGATATACAAGAGAAAAAACCATTGTCAAAAATTAAAATGCTAAGCAGGAGTCAAACTAAAAATAAACTAATCAAGTTCTTGTTACAAAACTGACCATAAATATCCTCTTCACTTATTCCCTTCAATATTTTAAATGTCACTTTTCATTTTCCATCTTCTCAAGGTTCAATGTTTGAAAATGGTGTATCGAATAATTTTCTTGAATCTTAGGATTGTTAATAGCAGCATTCGAGAACATTGTTGCCGAGCAGGTGCACCCTTTTATGGCTGTGGCCCATCCACATACAAATGGATACTTCCAGCAGGATAATGCATCGTGTCACAAAGTGTGCATCATCTTGTCCCACGAAAATGACAGTGATGAAATTCCTCTACTTCAATGGCCTGCACAATCTCCAGATCTCAATTCAATTAAGCACCTTTGAGTTGAGGAGCAATTAGAGGTTAAATACTGAGGGTTAATGTGCGGACACAAAGTGTGTAGCTTAGATCAAAATCCCTGAGAAATATTTCTGCCATCTTGTTGAATGTCAAGGCAAAAGAGGTTGCTTAATAAAGTGACCACTTAGCATTTATTTTAATAATGTGTTTTAAGAAGGTATTAGCTCAAACTCTCACAACCCTGAAATGGACAAAGATAGAAATATTTTAGGAATTATACCCTACATGCCCTATACTAGACTCCATGTGTTGTTGCTGAGAAATAGTTAAAATGTTCACATCATCCATTTCAGGGCTGTCAGGGTATCACGTTGGCTTGTTCAAAGAAAACAACCTCCGCAAGTAAAATTCATTGAACAAAACGGTTTGGGTAAGACAATTGTTCAATACATCAATAGCAGTTATTTTCTCAGTTGTAAATGATTTAAAATGCACAACATTTGCTGAATTTAATCAAGGAGTAATTATGCGTATTTTCTGTAGATGTGTTGACCAATAATTCAAGAAAACTCCTTTATTATATAATATGACAGACCAGAAAGTACTTTGTTAAATTATTAGGAACCCTTAATAAAAGTCATTAGCCTATGTAAATAGGGTATTCTTAGGGGGATCAAAGGTGTTCCAGTTATTATAAAGTCATAATGAGAGAATGGCCTTTCCAGGGACAGTGACCCATGTTCCTTGGGCACAGGCCAAATTAGGCAGGGTGGTTGCTCAACTTTTTCAATCTTTCCTCATAATTCATCCCTTGTAGCCCTGGAATCAGTCTAGTCATGCTTCTTTGGACTTTTTCTAGTGCTGTTATTTTCTTTTTGTAGCCTGGACTTTAAGACTTTTTCAAAAATATCAGTGATAATAGAATGCAATTGCATGTATTCATAAACTATAACACATTACACTAACATAGTTAAAACGTAGTCCAAATTCACTTGTGGTAGCTCAATAGTTTATATAGACCACAGATTCCAATTCATGTTATTTAAGAATGGTATTAATTGATGAACTGTATTATTATAACTTGTTGGTTGTGGATTGTATACAAATTAAAGGGGCTCATATTTCTTAAGCATAACATTTTTGATGAATCTTTATCATCATTTTTGAAAGATGTATCCGATGAAGAGTTAAATTCTGTTATCTCAAGGTAAAATAGTTAAATGTCTCAAACCATGATGGAGAGCAGGAGCATCATGTATAACGCCGTGAGTAGAATTCACACATAACATGGCATACGGACAAATATGGAAATGTGCTTATGCACAAAAAAATCCAGATGCATAAATCTGTGCGAACGCCAACTTCCACATTCTTCCGCTACATAAATCCTGGTCAGCGTGAAAAGTAATGCACATGCACGCACCTCCTGTCCAGCCCCAACACCTCCCAGAATTACGCCTCTTCAAATATGCAAATCAATATAAATAGCCCTTAAGCTCAGCCTTCTGTGAAAATAATAATTCTTTGCATTTATATAATGCTTTTCTCACTACTCAAAGCGCACAGCAATTGCAGTTTGAGGGCCTTGTTCAAGGGCCCAACAAAGCAGAGTCCCTATTGGCATTTACGGGATTCGAACCGGCAACCTTCCGATTGCCAGTGCAGATCCCTAACCTCAGAGCCACCACTCTGCCCTCAAAAAAAAAAGACAATGGCAAAAGCACGGGGGAAAATAGAAGAATTTCAGTGAATCCCAAGTAGACAAAGAAAAACTTACTATTTGTTGGTTTAAACAGTGATATAATCAACAAAAGGAAGTTGATTGAGTGACACAGAGTGTCGGAGAAACTCAAAAGTTCAAGTTCACAAAGTCGCACAGTGCCCAAAATAAAAAAGAAGCGGTCAGATATCAAAGTCGCCATGAAAAGGTGAGTCGTAGCCCACCATCTGAATGTCATATGAAGCTTATTAGGGTACAGAGAAAAAAAAATAGGGACACAGTGGGAAAAAAGCACGAAATGTCAACTTTAATCTCGAAATTTACACTTTAATCACGTAGTTTATTTTGTCATTAAAGTAGACCATCATAAACTTCATCTTAAAATTGTTTAATTTACTAGTCTCTCAAATCCCATCGTAACTAAAGTAGCATGTTAAATGCTTTGTTTTGTATTTGATCTTCTATGTGCTCTATGTGCACAACCTGTTTTTTTTTTTTATATTTTATTAATTTTATTGTAATCATTCCGTACAAATAGATCAATTTTTACAAAAAACAGGATTGAAAACAAATCAAACCCCACACCTGAGAAGGAGAGCATGGCCAAAGGAGTCATACTTAAAGCTTGTAAACATACTTAAATTGTTGAGCTTAATAGGGCAATAAAGATAAATGGAGAAGGAAAAGAAAAGCAGAAATAATTATGTCTTCTTATTCTAAAATATTATTGATTAGATCCTGCCAGGTTTTGAAAAAGTTCTGTACAGACCCTCTAACTGAGAATTTGATTTTTTCCAATTTCAAATAATATAAAACATCGGTTTCTCACTGACTTATAAGAGGAGAGTTAGGATTCTTCCAATTTAACAAAATAAGTCTGCATGTCAAAAGTGTAGTGAATGCAATCACAGTTTGCTTGTCCTTCTGCACTTCAAATCCATCTGGAAGAACACCAAACACAGCTAGTAATGGGTTAGGAGAGATTGTGACACCAAGGCTATCTGAAGGGCACTTAAAAATTTTGGTCCAAAATGATGTTAATTTGGTGCAGGCCCAAAATATGTGACCCAGTGAGGCAGGAGCTTGGTTGCAGCATTCGCAGGTTGGATCTTGCCCTGGAAACAGTTTTAAGCGAGACAGATGAGCTTGATATATAATTTTGAGTTGAATAATTCTATGCTTTGCACATATGGCGTTCGAGTGAATTCTCTGCATTGCTACCTTCCACTCCTTTTCTGATATATTAATTAAGAGATCTTTTTCCCATTGTCCTCTTGGATCTTTGAAAGGAAGAGACTCTAATAAAATTTTATATATTGCAGGAATAATGTCTAAGTCCTCGAAATTGAGCAGTATTTTTCCAGCATGGTGGAGGGTACGAGATGAGGAAAATCAGGCAGGTTCTGTTTAACAAAGTTTCTAATTTGAAGATAGTGAAAGAAATGTGTAGCTGGAAGGTTAAATTTGGAATGTAATTGTTCAAAGGATGCAAAGATATTGTCTATATAAAGATCTCTGAGCAATTTAATCCCAAATCTTTTCCAGATATTAAAAACTAGACATGTTTGCGAGGGTTGAAAAAGGTGGTTCTCCTGCAGAGGTGCCACAGATAAAAGATTTTCCATCTTAAATTGCTTTCTAAATTGGTTCCATGTTCTGAGTGAATGAAGCACAATTGGGTTATTAGTATATTTGCGATAACTTGCATTTATTGGAGCGCAGAGCAGGGATTTACAGTAAAGAAGTACTGCAGGATTTTACTTCTGTTGCAGACCAAGCCTGTGTATGTTCATCTATTTGTTTCCAGGTTTTTATGGCTTGTATGTTTGCTGTCCAGTAATAAAACTGAAAATTAGGTAGAGCCATGCCACCTTCTGCCTGAGGTCTTTGTAGGGTCGCTCTTCAGATACATGAATGTTTTGAGTTCCAAATACATGAGGTTATGGTTGAATCTAATTGCTTAAAAAATTATTTATTGATGTATATTGGAATGTTTTGAAATAAAAAAGAAGCTTAGGAAGGATATTCACGTTAACAACGTTAATTCTTCCAGCTAGAGTGAGATGAAGGGTTGACCATCTATGCAAGTCTTACTTAATTTTTTCCATACAGATGGTGAAATTTTGTTGATAAACAGCTTTATGTTTACTTGTGATATTTACCCCTAGGTATTTAAACTGATCTGCTATGGTAAAAGGTAGGGTGTCCAATCTAATATTATATGCTTGTGAATTCACTGGAAAGAGTATACTTTTATTCAAATTAATTCTGAGTAAGAGATCTTTTGAAATTCTGTAAGTGCTGTTAAAACTGCAGGCACAGTGTTTTCTGGGTCTGATATATATAAAACCATATTATCTGCATATAGAGAAATGTTCTGTTCCAGTCCTTCTCTGATAATCCCCTTTATCTGATTAGAATTTCGACAGTGGACCGCCAGTGGTTCAATGGCGATTGCAAACAGCAGTGGTGACAAGGGGCATCCTTGTCTGGTGCCACATTCTAGTTTAAAGTAGTCTGAACAAATGTTGTTAATACAAAGTGAAGCTTCTGGATTGGTATACAGTAGTTTGATCCATGCACAAATATTCGGATCAAACCCAAATTTCTCAAATGCTTTTTCTGCATCCAATGATAATAATATCTCTGGGGTGTTTGACTTTGCTGGTGAATATATTACATTAAACAGGCATCGAAGATTGGAAGATAAGTGTCAGCCTTTAATAAATCCAATTTGATCCTATGATATAACCGAAAGGCAGCACTTTCTCCATCCTTCTAGCTATAATTTTTGAGAGTATCTTAACATCATTATTCAGAAGTGAAATTGGTCTGTATGATGCACATTGTAACAAGTCCTTATTTTGTTTAGGACAGACGGTGATTAATGCTTGACGAAAGGTTTGAGGTAGAATTTAATTGTCTCTAGCTTCTATAAATGTTGCCAATAAGAGGGGAGCTAGCTGAGTGGAGAAATTCTTATAAAATTCTACAGGGTAGCCATCAGGGCCTGCTGATTTCCCACCTTGAAGTGACTTTATAGCATCTAGAAATTCTGATAGCGTCAGAGGTTTATCCAGTTCCTCAACACTAAAAGTATCTATTTGTGGTATCTGTAATGTATCCAGAAATGCATTAGATTGTTTGTTGTCTTCTTTAAACTCAGTAGAATATAAGGTTTTATAGTAGTCTCTAAATGTGTGCATTATATTTTTATGGTCAATGATTTCATCTCCATTTGTGTTGGTGATTACTGGGATTGCACTGTGAACTTCTTGCTTGTGGATTTGTTGAGCTAAAAGCTTATTAGCTTTCTCTCCGTGTTCATAGTAATGATGTCTTGATTTATAAATAAGTTGTTCAGTTTCTTTAGTTGTCAAGATGTTGAGTTCTGTATGCACAGCCTGCCTTTTCCTATGAAGAGCCACACTTAGATGCCAGGCTTGTTCTTCGTCTATTCTAGTAATTTCGTTTCTTAGCTCTGACACTTTCTTGGTTTCTAATTTATTTCTGTGGGAAAGATATGAAATAATCTGTCCTCTTAAGAAGGTCTTTAGAGTTTCCCAGAGTGTTCCTGCAGAAACATCTCAGGGGGGGTGTTTGTCTCTAGGAAGAAACTGATTTGTTTGGATATAAATTCTGTACAGTTCTCGTCTGCTAATAGAAGTGGGTTAAGACGCCATCTGCGAGGTGAGTGTGAGGAGCATAATGATTTAGCTCCAAGATCAGAGGTGCATGGTCAGAGATAACAATTGTGTCGTATTTGCAAGATTACCTGCTTCTTAAGCGGGCTTTCTCTTCCTCTGACAGGACACAGAATCCATTAAATTCATAATATTACAGCTCTCTGAATAATTAAAATACTGAGACGTATACGTGATATCATTTTCATGATGACAGGAGTTAAAGCATGTTATTAAATATTGGAACACGGTGGCACAGTGATAGTGACGAGCAGGCGCCTCGTCCACAGATTGTTCCTGCCTCCTGCAAGATGCTTGCTGCGCCGTGCTCGACCTTCGATGAAATAATTTATTGCAGCAGTACTGTCTCTTTCAAACGTACTAACCCCCAATTGCTGTTCTTCCTTTTCTTTCTTCAAGTAACCAATCGCCACACAATCAGCTCTGTAATAGATATGAAGCCATCTGTAAGCTTAGAACACAGATTCTTCAAAACTTTTAAGGAACATTGAAATATCTTCGTAGTACATGTTTAATTATTATATCCATCTGTCTTTCCGCTGTATTGCACCAGCCCCAGCAAGAATACAGCTCGAGGCAGAAATAATCGGGGCGCCAGCTCGTCGCTAGCGCTGCGACACTGTGTCCTCACATGTTTAATTATTAACAATATAGATTATTTAAATGACGTTAACATTTTATCTGTTTAATGTAATAAACATATTTTGCTGCATTTCATCTTAAAAATGATATCGTCATCATATGTAAATACGCGCTTTATAAAGTGGTACAGGTTGTGCAATATTATAACTGTATCGCAAGTTTACAGTGAGGTAAACAGTTCTATAAGGAGCACTTGATGGATTGATTGAGTGCGTTTATAGTTCTTGGGATGAAACTGTTTCTGAACTGCAAGGTCCGTACAGGAAAGGCTCTGAAGCGTTTGTCGGATGAGAGCAGTTCAAATAGCGAATGGCTGAGGCAGTGTGTGCTTGATGCTGTATACCGATAATTCTCTTTCTGATCAGCTGCTCCGAGTGGTGCAGTGAGAGTAATATGGAAAAAGACGATCCGCTGTGGCAACCCCTAACGGGAGCAGCTGAAAAGTAGGAGAAGGTGCAGTGAGAGTAACAACGCTAAAGCAGCTATGGTATTTGGAATGGTTTGGCCCATTCCATGGACCATTATATTGTTACAGGTTAATTACAATCAGATGCCTTAAACTAATAAACAATATGTGGTTAATTTCAGCGTATTTATAAAGCTGTGTCATGGATGTGGATCTGAAAAAGAAAGGGGAACCAAACTGGAACAGTAACACTGCTTTGATGCGGAGTGCTGCCAATTTGCAAAACTGAGCGGAGAACTTGCGTACGCCAGGATTTGAGCTACCGTGAAAATGTGTGTGGCTTTATGCCAAGTTTAGGTTTTATACATCACGATTTGAGCGTGGAAACAGGCTTATGCAACATTTTTGTGCGTACGCACCATTTATACATTAGGCCCCAGGTCGGCAGCTCTTTTTTTACAATGGGCAGATAATGCAGCAGTAAGGTTGTTTTAGTGTAACATGCTGCAAATATTGAGCGCATACTTTTTTCAGTCTATGTTTATAACTAGGGGGCTCCGCCCCCTGCTCGCTTCGCTCGCCAACCCCTGGTGTTGGGAATGACAAAGAGCGTGATGTATGAATGAGATATAGAATAGTGTGACGGTGTAGATGATGCAAATAGAAAGCAAACAATAAAGTGTGTGGCACAGTGTAAAGGTTTATTTGAAAATTTCTTTGTACACGCCGTTTAAGTGTAAAAGGTAATTCCAGCGCAGAACTTGTAAGGTCATTTAAGATGGTTATTGTTGTGATCAGAGTCAAGTTTGTCAGAGCTTAGAAAGAGTTGTGTCTTTCCAGGAAGTAATGGAATGACTTGGGTATTTATGTTTTCCACATTAATATTTTTTGGACATAATATAGTGCGTTGTGTTAAAAGGGGCATTTGGTCTAATGAGATTGCTGTTCCAAATGTCTCTGTAACTAAGTCGTCGCAGATAAAGGCTTGAGGAATTGTAATAATATGTGGCTGAAGTCCATCTGTATTGGTGAGTGTACCATCTCTCAGTTGTAATAAGCAATTGTTATGATCTGGTTCTGGACATCGTATCTTTTTTACTAACTGTATCTTTTGAAAGCAATGCCAATTGTCTGCGTATTTTAAGGTGCACTGAACAATACCTGAGTGCATGGTATCTGGAAGAATAGCTAATCACTGTCTAAAATCTCCTCCTCATAAAAGTACCTTTCCTCCAAATCGAATATTATTATTCATAAACGTTTGTTCTTGCCATTGAACATTCATCAATAAACATTTTTTCAAGACGGATGTCACGTGCAGTGCCACTGTTAATGTTCATAGTGGATTCCGATTTGTAGGATCTAATGTAGTTGATAAAGATTTCACTTTCAGGTACATCGTCAGTTATAAGCTTCTGTAGATATTCAGTATATGAATGTAAAGAAGGCAGTCTAATTTGACCCTTTTGACAACGTGTAAATGTATAACTTGTATTGCCAGTTGTTTCTTCAGGGAAGTGAACTGAATGACAATGATTGCAAATGACATTCATTAATCCTTATGAATTTTCCTGGTGTATGTTTTGCTTGTGCCGTTTGAGAGGCGCGTTGTTGCATGTGTAGTATTTGGGACGTGTTGTTTTGGAGCTGTAATCGATTTGCCTGTGCTGTGTGAGAAGCCCGTTGTAGCCTTCGCTGCCATCAACGTATGTCTGAGACGGGAGGTGTTTCGTTTTGAATCCGTGCCTGTTGCGATGCAGCACTTTGATTGATAGTTTGCGTCATGTGGATCTAGGATGTAGATTTGTACATATTAAATGAAGTATTGTAGGATCTAATGCAGTTCATAAAGTTTTTACTTTTAGGTACATCGTTAGTTAGAAGCTTTAGTTGAGCTTTGCGTTTTTGGAGTCGAGTCATTTTTTCTTTTAGAAATATGGATAAGTAATAAGGAGTATTGCACTCACTGTTAATATGGAGCCTTTTCTGCGGTTGAACGGTTAATAGTGCCTTATTGTAATGAGATCCACCTATGCTGCATAGCCGTCTATTTTGTTGTTTCTTTCGTGTTCGTGTGTTTGTTCCTGTTATCCTTTCCTTTTCGTTTTGTACCCGTGACCGTGTATTCATGACTTGTTTCTTTCTCAGCATGCGAAATATGGATAAGTAATAAGGAGGATCGCAGTCACTGTTAATATGTTTCCTTTTCTGCAGTTGAACGGTTAATAGTGCTTTATTGTAAGGAGATACACCAATGCTGACACCTATGCTGTCTTTCTTTTTGTGTTCCTGTGTCTTGTTGAATCCCCCTGTTTGTGTGTGTCCCGTCCCTTGCTTGTAGGGTCTGTGGGGTGGTTTTGTGTTCCATGGGCTTGTTGAATCCCCCTCTTGGTGTGTGTCCCGTCCGGTGCCTGTGTGGTGCGGGCTGCGCGAGCGTCTTTTTTTTTTTTTTGGGTCTAGTTTCGTGTGCAATGTGTTTCGTGCTTTGCCTGCGTTTCCTCATTTCTCCATTTTTCCTGTGCTCACTCCTTTTTTCTGTGGTCTTGTCCGCCTCTCGCGGCCCCTCATCCGCCTCTCTCGCCCTCTTTCGTCCGCCTTTCTCGGCTCCTCAGCCGACTCTCGCGGACTCTTTTTGCGCCTGCGCAGTACGTCTTTTTGCAGCTACGGCCCATTGCCGGATGTGCCTGCGTCCATCATCCGGTTTAGCATTCTCGGTTAGTAATATGGATGTGATGCTTACATAATTCCTTTCCTCTTACATTCATTTCTATAAACATTTACTTTCTTTCTTTTCTTTTACTGTCAGCTTACCTCAGGCACCAGAAGAAGCAAGCTGATATATCTGAGGTATGGTTGTGTACACATGCATCACTAAGTATTTGAGTTTTATTGTCAGGATCGACTGTCAGAAAAGTAAAAGAGGAAAAAATACAAAATATACAGGTTGAAGTTACCTCTCTTAAGGTCAACCTGAAATAATAAACTTATTAAAATTGCAAAGAATGTGACTCATTCTTAAGATACACAAAGTTGGCAGTGCTGTACAATGGGAAGTTTTGAGATTTCAAAACTTTGAGCAACATTCAAGATATCGTAATGAAAATGAAACTTTCTGCATAATTTCCTTGAAGAATAAGAGTCCCAAATTTTAACAAAAACGGAAGCCAAGTTTTTGACATTGCAATTGCAGTCTGTACTTTCACGTTATATGCAAATGCACCTAAAAATCGTACAGATTTGCTTCCATTCAAGTTTATTCCTCACACAAACCTTACTAAAAGAGTAAAGTGGAAAGCTAAGATATTGTTAATAAAACAATAACTATCCCTCAAAACAGGGAAAAAATTTCTAATTAGCTACTGGCGCAGAATTGTGGTGACATGTTATGAATCTCTTCTGGCAGGCATAGATAAGGAGTAAAATAGACAAAAAAAACTTAATAGATACAGTTTATATACCTTGTCTTAAATAAAATTATTTTGAAAAAATGTTTTTCAAATGAGCTCCACCATTAACAATACAGTGTTCAAAAGAAGTTTGCAAATTGTTCAGTATACAGTATCTCAGTTTTTATGTAATAAAAAACTGAGTTAAAAAATTCCAAAAAATGTATGATCTACCTACATGTGGAAGGCTAAATCTTGATTACGGATTTGCTGAACAGTCCAGGCTGAAAAGTTTAATACTCCCAACAGAGCATGGTGCTGGTTGCTGAGGCCACCACTCTACATAACCTGTTGTCACTGTTTGATACTTTTTGGTGTTATAGTTCTCAGTGGTACACACATACTTCATGCTACCATTTGACTGAGATTTATAAAGCCACTTTAAAAATAGTTATGAGAACAAATCCTTCCTCACTGAGGCTCATTAAAAGTTAATGCAAAATCTTATTTGCACCAAAGATAGAAATTTAGTTACAGAATCAGATTCAATGTATTCTGCAACAAAGGAAATGCAATGAGAAACTAATCAGCTGTGGATGGCCACTGAAACACAGCATACAACTCTGCCACAGGACTGTATATCCCCCCAACCTACTGACTTATTCCCCACAACATCCCAAAAATAATCACATCCTTGTGCACACTCGTTATTTCTGTTTCAACATTTCCAGCTTGCACTACAGTCCTGTCGCCTCACCAGCTTGTCTATGTCACCCCCTACTCTCCTTCCTTCTCCTAAACGTTTCTGTGAGAGAGGTGGTGATGTCATGAGGAATAGTTATTATATTTTCATACCATTGAAATTAAATCTCTGTGATGTACTAATGGCATTGTTTATTGGCTATGTCTCATACTATTTACTACAGCAATAAAGAGTACACTAAATAGAGAGCAGTATATCACTCGCTATGAACTTAGCTAACTTTACTATATAGTAGAAACCCATTACAAACATATCCATGACCCATAGTTTAAAAAATAAGAAAGCTGATCTAAAGGTCATCATAGACCTTGAAGTGAACCAACGTGACTTCGGAGGAAGTCCTTTCTGACAGACTATTTGCCACTAATGTGATTGGCATGTTAATTTCATCTCTCCCTAAGTAACCACACTAGAACAAAACAGTGGATTCTGTTATAAGTTTTGGGTTTCAATGTTTGCATAAATAATAATTATTATTATGTTGTAGCTATATGATCATTTTAATTTGTTGTTTGTTATTTTTGTGCTGCTATTTTGGATATTTTTTCCTGACAGTGGCCCTATTATTGTTAACAACAATGCTTTAATGTAATCATGTGATGAGAGGAAATTGTATTGTATGATGTCATGATCTGGACACATACTTAAGATGGGTATTCACTAGTCCTGGATACTGAGATTCCCAATTCAGTGGGAAACTTTTTCACAGCTTTAATAATAATAAATAATAATACATTTTATTTATAAAAGGCGCCTTTCTGAGAACTCAAGGACACCGAACAAACAATAAATAAATAAATAAAAGACACAATTATAAACAACTTAAAACATCAGAAAATCTAAGAATTAAAACCAAACAAAACCACTATAATCAGAAGGAAAAAGAAAAAGTCATTTTAAACAGATGTGTTTTAAGTTTACATTTGAAGGATGAATATGATTTGATATTTCGGAGCTCCGCAGGTAATGAATTCCAGAGCTTGGGAGCAGAACGGCTGAAAGCTCTGCTCCGCATGGTGGTTAGACGGGCGGGAAGGACAGTCAGATGGGTGGAGGAAGAGGATCTAAGGTTACGGGATGGAATGGCAACATGAAGAAGGTCAGACAGATATGGAGGGGCGAGGTTATGGATGGCCTTAAATGTTAATAGCAGAATCTTAAAATCAATACGAAACTTGATCGGGAGCCAATGAAGCTGCTGCAAGACCGGAGTAATATGGTGAATAGATGGGGTTCAAGTGATGATACGTGCTGCAGAATTCTGGACTAACTGAAGCTTATAAAGATATTTATTAGGGAGACCAAAGAGGAGTGAATTGCAGTAGTCCAGCCAAGAAGTGACAAGACTATGAACAAGAATGGCAGTGGTATGAGGAGTGAGGGAGGGGCGAATGCGATTAATATTACGTAGGTGGAAGTAAGCAGACCGGGTGATGTTATTAATGTGACATTGGAAAGATAGAGTACTGTCGAGGATGACACCCAGACTCTTGTCCTGAGATGATGGGGAAACAACAGAGTTATCAATAATAAGAGAAAGATTATTGGTTTTGGATAATGATGATTTTGAACCAATGAGGAGAACCTCAGTTTTGTCACTGTTTAATTTAAGAAAATACGAAGAAACCAGGATTTAATTTCAGAAATGCAGTCAATAAGCGAGGGTGGTGGAAAAGAGGAGGTGGGTTTACTAGCAAGGTAGAGCTGGGTGTCATCAGCATAACAGTGAAAATTAATGTTATATTTGTGAAAAATATTGCCAAGGGGAAGAAGGTAATTAATAAAAAGAAGAGGCCCCAGGACAGAGCCCTGGGGCACACCAGAAGTAACAGCGGTGGGTTGGGATGTGAAGGTTTTAAGCTGTATGAACTGAGTGCGGCCTGAGAGGTAGGATCTAAACCAATCAAGTGGTATGTGAGTAAGGCCAATCAAAGATAATCTGTTAAGGAGAGTGGTATGACAAATATTATCAAAGGCCGCACTCAGATCAAGGAGGATGAGAATAGTAATTTGACCAGAGTCAGCAGCCATAAGGAGGTCATTGGTACTTTTAACAAGTGCCGTTTCTGTACTATGAAGGGGGCGAAAACCAGACTGGAACTTTTCATATAGATTATTATGAGATAAGTGAGTGTGAAGTTGGATAGCTACTATTTTTTCAAGAATTTTGGAGATAAAGGGAAAGTTAGAAATGGGGCGAAAATTATTGAAATTAGTAGGATCAGCACCAGGTTTTTTAGTATTTGGGTTATAGCAGCAGTTTTAAAAGATGAGGGAATAAAACCAGTAGTAAGGGAAGAGTGAATGATGGCAGAAATGAGAGGGACTAGAGAGGGGAGGCAGGCTTTAACCAGAACTGTAGGCAGGGGGTCCAGCTGACAAGTAGATGACTTGGATTTGCAGATAAGATCTGAGATTTCAGAGGAAGTGGGAAGCTGGAAAGAAGAGAAAGAGTGAATAGATGAGTGTAGTTCAGAAGGAATACAGAGAGGATCTGGACCAAGGTGCTGAAGTATCTTTTGGATTTTTTCATTAATAATTCATTCATTAATAATAATTCATTACATTTATATAGCGCTTTTCTCAGTACTCAAAGCGCTATCCACACAGGGAGGAACTGGGAAGTGAACCCACAATCTTCCACAGTCTCCTTACTGCAAAGCAGTAGCACTACCACTGCGCCACCTGTGAGGACTTGAAAAAAGACATAAGAGAATTACAGAAAGCAGTTGAATAAATGTGAGATGGTAAAGAGTCTGGAGGTTGTGTAACATTATTAAGTAAAGAAAACAAAGACTTGGTGTTACCTGTATTACAAGTAATTAACTGAGTGTAATAATTAGATTTGGTTTGGGCTATACAATCCTTGTAATAGAGTAGATGATTTTTATACATCTCTTTGTGGACAAAGAGTCCGGATTTTTTAAACAACCTTTCAAGTTGCCTGCCCTTAGCTTTCAGAAGCCGAAGTTCAGGAGTAAACCAGGGGGCAGAAAAAGAAAAAGAAACAGATCTGGTTTTTAAGCGGAGAAAGAGAATTAAGAATACCATTAAGACAAGTGTTATAATATGAGACCAGTTCTATGGGAGTGGATAAATTATAAAAGTCCATTTGGGAATCAATTCTAGAAGACAGCAAATTCAAGTTAATATTCTTAATGTTACGAAAGGCTATGAGACGTGGAAGCTTAGGAACAGAAAAGGTAAGTTTGGCATTGAATGAAAGGAGAAAATGATTGGTTATAGTGAGTTCATCTCCTGTAAGATTGAGAGGAACAACACCAGAGCAGCAGATCAGGTCCAAGATATGTCCTTTACAATGGGTAGGAACATCAGTGTGCTGCTGGTATCCAAAACTCTCCAGGCAAGATAAAAAGTCTCTAGTGAGAGGGATATTGATATTGTCCAGATGTATATTAAAATCCCCCAGCAGAATTATATTTGGAGTAATTATAGATAAATGGGTAAGGAATGTAGCAAGATCGTTCAAAGCTTTAGCTAGTAATTAAATAATTTGCATATTTTGTGACTAAGATTTGGATTTGTGTTTTGAGCTTTGGTTCTTTGGTTGGCTATTGGCTTTAAACTCTATAGTTTTTTTACTATAAAGTTTTTCATCTCCTGGTCCATTTATAGTTCTGCCTTTGTGGCTTGCGTTTGTCACCATTACTTATAAACTTGCAAGCTTCATATCAATGTAAGTAGCTGTTTGGGCCAATAAATATATGTAGAATTTTTGCAGATTATATTAAAAGGTTTAATGTAGTGTGATTAAATATCTTTTAGACACAAAGTGGGCAGTTCTCAATGGCATCTAATGAGTCAAATCTGCTCTCATAAAACTGTACACTTGTGGAGTACATGGTGTGTGACTAAGGTTCTTTTAGTGATGCCCGGACAATTTTTCAGTGTTCCAAGATTATTTTAAATTTCAACAAATTAACCTTTGTTTTTGAAAATACAAAAATAAAATAAGGAACAGACTCTTTGTATATTTTTCTAGTAAACTCTAAATTCTGTAAGTCACCATCAGCAAACTCGGGAAGACAAAATACTCAAAATGGTGGCATGCAAAAGAAAACAAAATATGTTAAAAATAATGACTTATCCAAAGTGAACAAATAACTATAAAATAATAATAAAAATAATCTCTACCAAACTCAAAACTCAAAATTCATAGAAGACTGCATGACTTTTCTGTTGCAGAGTGATGAAGCTTAGAAAAAAAAAAAGAGTCATTGCTACCGTGCCGAAAAGCTGAGTATAAGAATGTTGTATTCTTTCACAATCTTAACAACCAATGCCTGTTTTGGTATTTGTATGTGTTTGATGTATGGCTAACAAAATTTCTAGAGGAGAAGGCAGCAAAATGCTCTCCCACCACTTACAGGACAATTCTGAGCCTCTGTTTATGACAAAACAAAGACTGAAACTTGAAAGACTGATATTCTGCATTTAAAAAGTGGAGAAGAAGACAACAACAGAAACAGAGTGACAGAGAAAAAAAATATACGTGTATGCATATAAAATATTTAAGTAATATAGCAAACAACAACCCCCTCCACTCCAAACACACATAAGAACTTCTGGCTTGAATGCTAGAGAGCTGCTGCTGTTGATAACAGGGCTATAGGTGGCAGTAAGATGGTCAGACCTGTCCAGATACACATCTGAAGGGTCCACAAAAAGGACATACCATTAGAACTTACGTTTTTCAGAATGACTCATTGTGAGAGTCTTGATATAAGAGTGAATCATTTCTGTTGCTGAGTTTAAAAATAGAGATTAACAGGATGATGCAACCCCCTCCAATGCAGTAAAAGTGGAGGAATTCAGTCAGGAATTCAAAGTCTGGGTCACAAGGATCAGCTTTAATTGTCTTATATTTCTCATACACATACATCTTCAGACCCTCTCCTGCTTTTTCCACTCTGTCTGATCATATCAGATAAATCCCATCCAGCATTAAATATCAACTGAAATAGAAGGTTTAAGATTAAAAAGTCACACTACCTAAACTTGCTGCAACTTGAGAACTTAAAAAGTGATCGAACATTCCTCATTATAAGGTGGTTGGCCAATTTTGAATCCTTCCACCTTATTTTTATTCAAGCTCCAGATCTTCACCCTTTCCATCCTCATACAAGCTGATCTTCTGATAAGGTGTAAATGAACTCCTTTGGTGGTAGTGATTGCAGTGATACCAGTTGAGTGCGGGAATATTTAATATATCCCAGTTTATGTTCCTCAGAGTCTCTAACATTGTCAGATGTTGAAGATGTAAGGTATCGTTAAGGTCCACTATGCTCACCCTATGACATTTCTCAAATTCAAAGCTCTTCTGAAAAGGCAGTTGAGATTAACCAAAAGCTTGGGTTGCTCCGATGAGAGCAGCATATCCTCAATTCAATTTGAAAATCAATTTAAAAAAATTATGGTAACTTAGACTAACAAGTAACAAGCCATATGCCAAATCTGAACATTATTAATACTAATGAATAACATTCCTTAAAAAAGAAAGTTTATAAATAAAAAATACAAACTCAAAAATATCCCTGTGTGAGTGTGCCCTGTGACATCCTGGTGCCATTCCAGATTTGGTTGCTGCCAATGTAATTTACTGTTAAAACAGACCCTAAAATTGGATCAAGCAAGTGGACTATGGTTCAATTTGTAGTTGCATTGTTTTTTTGTTGCGCTGGTACACTGTCATGGGCTTTCTTAACAGACGCATGTTTCTTTCTGCATATTTGGTTAGTAACGGTAAATGTGTCAACAGAGACTTGCAGTCTATGTACTTTTGGTTCTTCCCTTGTACCTATTCCTACTAAAAAGTGCCCTAACCATATATAAAAAGTATAAAAAAGAGGAACAAACTGCAATACTTATTTACACTCCTACATTTTTAAAAATTTATTAAAATAAATGATTATTGCATGGTTATGGATGCACAGTTCTTAGTATTGCTGCTTCTCAACTCTAAGAAACTGATCTTTGTCCTCGTCTTGATTTGTGCAAAGTCTGCACATTCTCATTGTATTTGAGGTTTCTTCTTACAGTGCATCCGGAAAGTATTCACAGCGCATCACTTTTTCCACATTTTGTTATGTTACAGCCTTATTCCAAAATGGATTAAGTTCATTTTTTTCCTCAGAATGTGACACACAACACCCCATAATGACAACGTGAAAAAAGTTTACTTGAGGTTTTTGCAAATTTATTAAAAATAAAAAAAATTGAGAAAGCACATGCACATAAGTATTCACAGCCTTTGCCGTGAAGCTCGAAATTGAGCTCAAGTACATCCTGTTTCCCCTGATCATCCTTGAGATGTTTCTGCAGCTTAATTGGAGTCCACCTGTGGTAAATTCAGTTGACTGGACATGATTTGGAAAGGCACATATCTGTCTATATAAGGTCCCACAGTTGACAGTTCATGTCAGAGCACAAACCAAGCATGAAGTCAAAGGAATTGTCTGTAGACCTCCGAGACAGGATTGTCTCGAGGTACATATCTGGGGAAGATTACAGAAAAATTTCTGCTGCTTTGAAGGTCCCAATGAGCACAGTGGCCTCCATCATCCGTAAGTGGAAGAAGTTTGAAACCACCAGGAATCTTCCTAGAGCTGGCCGGCCATCTAAACTGAGCGATCGGGGGAGAAGGGCCTTAGTCAGGGAGGTGAACAAGAACCTGATGGTCACTCTGTCAGAGCTCCGGAGGTCCTCTGTGGAGAGAGGAGAACTTTCCAGAAGGACAACCATCTCTGCAGCAATCCACCAATCAGGCCTGTATGGTAGAGTCGCCAGACGGAAGCCACTCCTTAGTAAAAGGCACATGGCAGCCCACCTGGAGTTTGCCAAAAGGCACCTGAAGGACTCTCAGACCATGAGAAAGAAAATTCTCTGGTCTGATGAGACAAAGATTGAACTCTTTGGTGTGAATGCCAGGCGTCACGTTTGGAGGAAACCTGGTACCATCCCTACAGTGAAGCATGGTGGTGGCAGCATCATGCTGTGGGGATGTTTTTCAGCGGTAGGAACTGGGAGACTAGTCAGGATAAAGGGAAAAATGACTGCAGCAATGTACAGAGACATCCTGGATGAAAACCTGCTCCAGAGCGCTCTTGACCTCAGATTGGGGCAACGGTTCATCTTTCAGCAGGACAACGACCCTAAGCACACAGCCAAGATATCAAAGGAGTTTTCACGTTGTCATTATGGGGTGTTGTGTGCAGAATTCTGAGGAAAAAAATGAATTTAATCCATTTTGGAATAAGGCTGTAACATAACAACAAAATGTGGAAAAAGTGATGCATTGTGAATACTTTCTGGATGTACTGTATATGCTAAAAACACAGGCATAAGATTACTTGGCAATATTAAAATGTCCAGTCATTGTTTAGTGGGTGAATGTGCCCTGCCAAGGATTGTTGCCTTTTCCATTCTTGATTCTTACCTTGCCCCTTATAGCAGTGCTACTCAACTTCATGTACCTCAGGAACGAAAAACTGGGAATTTGCTCGACTGAAGGACCGCAATCAAAACAAGTTAAAATTTTGTGACATTTTTGGCATTAGTTGTTTCTAAAGATTTAAGTTAGAATGTTTTAAAATTAGCAAATCTACTTAACTAATTTTCTTTGCTTTTGGTGTTAAGTTTAATAAACAATCCTTTAAAAGAATACTAAATGGCCTGTGGGTTGAGTGTTGAGTATCCCAGTCTTATAGTGTCAGTATAGATTCAAGTCTCCTGTGACACTAGGCTTCGTTTAAGTGTGTTTAGCAAAATTAATTGATAGCACAACTGATTATTTTTAAAATACTTATACATACTATTTTTACTCTATACGTTCATTTTCTTGTGATCATATAACTGTGCATAGTGCATAGACTTTCAGTGTGTGTTACTGTTCTGTCTGTTTTTGGCATCATAATGTTAATGTCCCAAAGCCTTTAGATGTGCCTATCTAAAACATGTCACACATTAAAAAATACAAAAATCAAACAAACAAACAAAAAAACACACTGGCTAGTTTTGTTGTGCTGCAGCACTTAATTATAACATACATGGCAAGAAATGACTTCTAAAGATACTATACTTATTCATATCTGTGATTATAAATGATGATTTTAGAAAATAACCAAATTCAGTTCAGCACTTAAACACATTTTCCAAATATGAAAAGTGGCATTTTGAGATTCAATTTACAATTATTCATCTATCAAAGAATTTTCTTTTTGTATATATTTTCTTTGTTTATTATTAGTGCAACAAAGAAATACTAACTGAAAATGACTAAACAAAATTTTTAAAACAGTTGCAATCCACATAAGATATAGCAAAATGAAAGGAAATTATTAAAAGATGTTGTAAAACAAAAGACAATGATAACTGAATGATACAGGAAAAATCAATCAGCTGCTAATAATTATGCTAATATAACAATGGATATCAATTAAGAGGAGTGCTTAGCCATCTTCCACTTTCAAACCCACTTAGACTAGTTGAGGGTTCTGGGCACGGGACTCTATACACGTAACATCAGGCTCACAGACTGAGCCCATCATAGACAACATATTTTGTAAGTGCTCTTGTGTATTTCTGAGCTAATGGAATTTAATCAGATTACTAAATTAAACACATACTAAACACAAGGACACTGTGTCATCATGTTACTCATAAATGCTGTATGATAACAAATGCTATTTTTCTTTATAAAGCAATTAAAAGTGCAGGAAACAGCATACAAAGCACATAAGGATGTTTACTGAAAAGATTTTTCAAAAACTTGTACTGAAATGATCCAAATATCCCATGTCCTGTAGTTATTTCCTAAATAATGATAAAGGTATCCTTTTCAACAAAAAGAGTTAATAGATTTCTTCTCTCTGTCTCTACCCACTTTGTGAATGAGAGCTTCCAGGTTCCTCTTTTGAATACACCTCATCTAATTCTACACCTGTGTATTCATCTATTTATTTCATAAGATGAATCAAACAATCAAGTAAAACAATGTCTGCAAATGAAACCCCTTGTTAGGAAATTATATCATCCATATGTGAATATTTTCAGATAATGTACACAGTCCAGCAATAGTATACTCTGTATTCTGTGACAGGAGGGAGTCTCAGAATACAATCCAGGCAAAAAAAAAAGTACACTGCACTTATACAAATATTCAGGAAGGGGATGAATTCAGGAAAAATATAATGTACAAATAACTGAAAGATAAAAAATCTGCAGCTTCTCTTGTTGGAAGCTAGTTAATGGTTTTACATGCTGGCCAACATACACAAGGTCATTGGTGCAATGGACTGCACACATGTACGCATTAAAGCTCCATCCAATGATGCATTTGCATATATGAATAGAAAACACTACCATTCTATTAACATGTAGCTTATATGTGTGCTGCTCAATGTCGTTGCCCGATGGCTTGGCGGTATGCTTGACAGTTTCATTCAGTAGCAACAGTTCCATTGACACGCGTCTGGTAGAAGGAGCTGTGCAAGACAGCTGGCTTCCCAGTAAGAGTAAATGTTTCTCCTATAGATTAAATTGTATTTATTTGAAAGGTATAAATAGGCTATCTGTTTATATCCATAGGGGATGAGAGGTTACCGATTGAACACATGGTTTATGACACCTCTAAACAACCCACAAACTCTACAGGAAGGAGCTTATAATAATGAATGCTCAACAGGTAAAAAGATGTGCAAAACAGTATTAGCCTGTTGTGTTTTAATAATAATAATTTATTACATTTATATAGCGCTTTTCTCAGTACTCAAAGCGCTATCCACACAGGGAGGAACCGGGAAGTGAACCCACAATCTTTCACAGTCTCCTTACTGCAAAGCAGCAGCACTACCACTGCGCCACCTGTGAGAACAAGTGGCGCAGTGGTAGTTTCATTGCTATTTACACAATATACCCACAGCCAATGCTTGAAGAGCCAGCTGATGAAAACCATAGTGCAACAGCAATTATGACACGTCACTGAATAATACAACGGCTCTGCTCTGTTGGGCCCTTGAGCAAGGCCCTTAACCTGCAATTGCTCTGTCCTGGTTATGACGTTAATCTGCAGCCAGCCCTGCATATAGGCTCTCCAACCTGCAGGGAAAAAACTGGGGGTTGGTGGCAGAATTGGCACTCCAGCCGCCATAAAAAACCTCACACTGTTTCATGCTATCTGAACTGGTGTTGAGCTGAGGTGTCACCTGTCGCATGGCTGCACTCTGGTCCAAATCTGGGATTTTGAGGTGGTTTGTAGTGGGTGCAGCAACGAGCTGTATCAGCGTATACTCCTAACCTCTCTCTTTCTCTCTCTCTGTCTCTGAAGTAAAGAAGTTTTATTTTAATAAAAAGCTGAAAACACAAATTAACCGAGTATTTGGTAAATTACTTTTGGCATTTGGCACCATTTTGTAGCACTTTACATAATTCACTCAGACTATTGCTTATTTCTTTCAAACTGGTTTGTTTGTCTTTTAGAGTGGAGTACATTCTTTCGACTGCTTCTGATTCAAGATAATGCCTTGTATGAGAACTGGACCGCTTCTGTGGCATGCAGGTTCCTAAGCATGTGGAGTACTGGGCATCTCACATGTAGTCCTTGCACAGCAAGCAGGATCTCCCAGTTCATCTTAATAATAAATACAATAATGAATAAATGATTGTTTCAGCTCATTATTATTACGGAATGAAGCACGTCACTTACAATTTACATTTGATGACTGCTCTGTAGTTGGAGCTATTGTAACATATGTGAATAATACCCACTAAAGACACCTCTCCAATAATGGATGCAATGTGCTCATCTGAAACAAAGAGCTGCGAAGAGCTGGGAACCCCTCCCGTCGCTGAGGTACTTTTTCAGTGAGCAGCTATGCTCGTACTATTTCCATTTTTTTCTTGAACAGTTTGCTCTACAGTACTCTGCCAGGAATATTGTCTGGTCCTGCAGCCTTCCATGGGTTGACTCTTCGTAGAGTATTTCTCACATCAGCCTCAGTCAGATTTAATGCCTGGTCGCTAGAAGGAGAGGTGGTCTTCCTCATCACCACGTTGTTCTGTGCTTCAAACCGTGCATAGAAGTTATTCAGCACATCTGGAAAGGAAGGCATCACTGTAACAGGTGGGTGGTGTTGTCCTGTAATTAGTGATAGCCTGGATGCCTTTCCGCATGCTCCATGCATCTTTGTCATGTAGGAAAAGTCCATGGATTCTCCGAGCGTGTGCGCGCATTGCTGCTCTGATGGTACAGTATAGTTTGGCCCTCACTGTTCTCAGGACGATTTCGTCACCTTCCCTGAAGGCAGAGTCCAGGGTCCTCAGTAGCACACGCACTTCCTCTGTAATCCACGGCTTCTGGTTGGGGCATACAGTGATGTACTTGGAGACAGTGACGTCAAAAATACACTTCTTGATGTAGCTGGCCACTGATGATGTGTACTCCTCCAAGCTGGTACAGTCGCTGTTGGTTGCAGCCTCTCTAAACCTGTCCCAGTCAGTGCACTCAAAACAGTCTTGAAGAGCAGAGATGGCTTCTGCTGGCCAGGTTCTCACCTGCTTCAGAACCAGTTTGGTGCGTCTGACTAGCAGTCTGTTTGCTCGAATTAACATGACAGAGATGTGATCTGAGTTTCCGAAGTGGTACACAGCAGGGATGTTTGTATAAATAAGAGGTAATTTTGGACTTCAAACCCTGAGGTTGTGGGTTTAAATCTTCCTACTGACACTGTGTGACCATGAGCAAGTCACATGCAAGTCACACGTATGCCTGTGCTCTAACTGGAAAACCAAAAGAAATGTAACCAATTGTATCATAAATGTTGTAAGTTGCCTTTGATAAAGTGTCAGCCAAATATGTGAATGTAAGGCAACATATGTTATTATTGAATCTTAAAAATGTTATTTTACACTGTAGTACATTTACAGGAAGTAACCCTGGATGGGGTGTCAGTATATTGCAGGGATCTGTTCTGCCAGTTATAAAAATGTGAATCAGCATAAAGGATCTGCTACTCAGATGCCCACCCGTTTTCCAAACCCACAATCCCAGACTGATTACAGCTCCAAATGTGAAAAAGACAATAAAAATGAGATACCCATTTCTTTGTCAAATAAAACAAAATAAAATAAAAATAAAATCGAAAGCAAACGTTAAAACTTTCAGAACACTGAGGGCTTAACCACAATTATTGTCAGGAAAAAGCAACAAAGAGTCTTTTACCAAAACCCTATTAAATAACCAGAGGCAAACTGTTAAGATGAAAACCAAATTAGGAAAAAGGAGCAAGAGTCAAAATTAGAATACTGACAACAAGAAGCCCTAACAGTATTTGTTCAATGATTGAATCTTGGAAAAAGGGGCTTATGCTGTTTTACATGTAATTTCTCAATTAGTATTAGGAAGGTGGTCCTTAGCAACCAGGCAAGATACCCTAGCAACCTACTGTTAGTTAGTAGAGGCTTTCAAGATGGCAATTTGGCACTGTTAAATTTAAATGAAAAAAATTTAAAACTTTCTCATACAAAGAAATAAAACTCAAATGTGTATATGAAAGTACAACTTAGAATATTAATCCTTTTAAAATATAAAATTATTGTAACCTAAAAAATTATAGTCAAAATGGCTTTCCCACAGTTTGAGAATTATGCAAAAACCTTTTATCACTATCCTTCATATTTAAGTAAATTTAAAATGATTAGTTTTAAAATGGGGAGCCTATTATTTTAGTAAATTTTAGATTTGAGTTTGCAAATTGGCCCTTTGTTTGATTTTTAGTTCATTGTGCATCAGGCCTTCCTCCTAAGAGTGAACCTCTGCATTTGTTTTTTTGAAAGTACTTAGTCATGTAGTAGATTGGAAAACCTTGACGGCATTCTAAAAGGTATCTGGACAAGATAACGGAGACGTGTGGAAGAATAATTTTAGGGTAACATAGTACTGATCTTAAAGAAAGAGCATAAAGGGTTAATAAATGTTAAAAAATCAGATAAAGTTCAAGTGAAAAACAAAATGAACTGAAAGATGACTAAGAGATGACTAAGAAGTCAGCAGATGTCTTGTAAACAACCAGAATAGACAGTTCAAGGATGGTGGCTCAACTCAAGGGTATAAAGAAGAACCTGAATATAATATACTATAACAGACTTTTATTTTATATAAGTCATTTGGGTGTAAACCAATGAACCAGCCAGAGTAAAATGTACAGTATTCATTGACTGACACTGTATGTAAATTCAACAATTTATAAAATGAACTTGTTTCTCTGATCATTCGGACCAAGCTGTAACAGACTGCGTTTGAAGAATGTTCCCTCTAAGGTATTTTGCCGAGGAGTACAATGAACAGCTTTTCTCCAGCCTGATAACTGATTTGTCCTGTTAGAGGATGTTTCTTTCCTTAATAAGCTGTTACATTTTCTACTACAGACGACATAACTATTAGCTAACTAAACGTGTCTGATGAGCTAAACAGTCACATCTCATTTGTTCAACTTCTTATGTTCTTATGAAAAATCACTTTTATTTTTGTGTGATGGTAAGTCCCCAAAATCAACGTGTTAAATCTTGAATACTACAATCTCACTGAAAGTGTACAATATCTTTTTCCTTCCTTAAGGCTCTTCCAATAATTTGCTGTGCAACTCCCAGATTTCCAAAGAATAAATTTAGTGGTATTATGGTATATAACGAATAAGGGTTGTCATGCAGGGATATGAATAATTATTGCTGGGAATGGGTAGGGCTTTAAGATTTTTTGTAAATGTCAAAAAACAAATTCTATTAGTTTTGAGTTATTAAAGACAACATACTGTAGTAGTAAATGTGAAACACATTATTTGAATGTTTGCGCTATAAACTGTGGTTCTGCTTCAGTCTGTTTCTCTAATGAATTCTGAAAACAAAGCCGTTGTTAATTTAGTACTGTTTCAAATGGCAGCTCATCTGCATTGCTTATACCCAAGGTAAACATAATTATGTAAATAAAATAAATATTGCTCCTAAAACTTGTAATAAAAGGTAAATATAATAAGTTGAACAATTTGGCTTATATTTGTTTATAATTACATAGCTATTTAAGAAGGAGATAATGAGAAGCATCAAAAACTCAATTACGTTCCCAGTACATGGAAAAACAGAAAAGAACATTTCTTTGTCAACAAACCACAATGTTTACTTTACATAATATTAGAACGAATTCTTTCATTTGGCAATTAGTAATTAGCACAGCTCATGCATAAAGTACAAAAAGTTTATCAAAACAAACCTTTCAAATATGCAATTGAGCAAGGTGGCCTAGGAGAAAGGTTAATAAAGAAATAATCAAAGGCAATGAGTTTTCTTCGTCCACAATTACACTTAGTGGATTGTAAGATTCCAACAGTGTGTGTCAAACTGTTCATTATTCACCAAATAGCCCTTTAATCCTGTCAAAGGAATCAGAGTCAATTGGCCCAGGTTTAAAAGGCCCGAAATGCAATGTCTTTTTTCTCTTTTACTTGAAGGCTCTACAAGGATTATTTTAAACACTTTGTCTTACATCATTGAACAATCACACAGATCAAATAGTATACATGTCAAACATCTGCACAGTCTGACCTTTTCTATTCTGTTGGAGTTTCTAATGCTTCAGTGGAAAGAAGACTGCAAGAAATGAATACAAAGGAATACAAATGTTGACACAATGGTGCATGCAAAAGCACATGTGTGCATCTTGACTAGAAATATATTGCTCACTCATTTTTATCTTTCAGACATTTGCTTGACATTGGGACTCTCTTGAGAGCAGAAAAAAAGCAGCTCTGCCCTGAGCTCCTAAGTTAAAACTGATCTCAAACGAACTTTCATTGCTTACATGCTTTGGTTACATTTCTGTCAGCGGTAACTCTCCATTCTGTTGGTCTGCCTGTGAGGTATCACACTTAAAACACTAAATCCACTTGCTCAAAGCGCACCTTTTCTGTCTTACATTTTATACCTCCTCTTCACACATTTGTGTTCAGTCTTTCATTTCTTGGTATACAATTACTGTAGAATAATTACTTGCTTAACTTACCTTTCTTCCATTTTGAAGAAATTTCATGAACACATACTTAGCTGACTGTTTTATATTCTGATTTGATGAGGTTTTTCTAGTGTTAAACATTCTACTAATTTCTTGTATCATGTCATCTACCTTTTATTGATTTTCATTAGTTTTGTGATTGCCTTTATTGCATGTTTTGTTCGAGCTTGGAAAAGAAATGCATGAGCATTTCTGATTCTGCAGCATCGCAGTGGCTGAACCCTTTCAGTCCAATCGGTTTCTTAATTTCATCAATTCTGTTGTTGCACAGGAGTCTTACAATTGTCTACCCTTTTTGCTTCATTTTAATTTATCTGCTTGTCAAGAACTTTAAGTTCCTTATTTTTTTTTCCTTTTATTTACCAGAAGGCAATGAGTTATGGGCCGCAAATAAAAAGG